>NW_009937582.1:114549-132649 GCF_000696875.1 Nestor notabilis
GTAAGAACATAATCTTATTCAAACCTCCATATAGCTGGTTGGAGATTTGTGGGTTTTTTTAAAGAGAGGATAATGCAGGGAGATAAGTTACATGTGTCCGATGCCGTAGAGCAAGTTGCTACTGATTAGTGATCTTCTGTAATGGTAATGCAGCATAGTCTTTGGGGGATTGCAATTGATCTCTTCTGAAGATATACAGTGTGCCCCTTCATTGACCCAGCCTCTGAGACTGCAGAATACACTAACAGTAGAGGATGAGAGAACAATTTTGAAGGCACATTAAAAGCAATGTTAAGAATTTAGGTTATATTAAAACAGTTTTCAGTTAGCACTGTTTTGTTTGCTTGCTTTTAGAGGTGTTGCATTGTTGTATCAATGCTACTTTGGTTATATAGTTATAGACAAGGATAATCTTAAATCCTAAGTATTTGGGTCGTTTATACCCTGATAATTAACAACCACAAGTTTTGACACTGACTGCTTGATCAGTTGCATCAGTTATATGAATCTTTTCCATGAAATCAGAAAAATCTGTAAAATCAAACTGAGCTGTGCTATTCTACACAGACGTTTGGGCTGATCTTCGAAGTTTCAGTGACAGAGATTCTGCTGTCTTTCTAGGCTTTCATTTCCATTGCTTGCTTCAGCAAAGAGATTTCTACATCAGAAATGGTGAACACAGTTGTCATAGTTGCTTAAGCACTAAGACAACACAGGAAACCACTTGCATATACTTACAGATGATTTCTGTCCTGAAGCTGAACTCAGCTACAGAGGGAAGAGGCACATCTTCAGTGCCACAGTAAACATATGCCAAGAACTCCTTTGTTCTTTGTCTTGAGCCCCTCACAGAGTCTCTTAGTTCAAACCAAATTATACTAAGCAAATCAAACAAACCAGAAAAGATCATGCTATCTTCCTACTGCAAGACAGCCACATCCAAAAACAGTAGGAAAGAATCATCTTTAGGTTTCACCTCCAATTTTCTCATAAGTAAATGGTTATCATTTGCTAATTTACAGTCCCATAGAGTCTCTGTGATTTTGAGTTTCTCAAAAGTAGCTACTATCCTACCATCAATAAAATACTCCTGCTTTAAGCTGCATCACCACAACCTCTGCACAGCAGTGAAATATCAATAAAATATCCATAAGATGAAAACCACTGTGATAATATGACACGGAATTTAATAGTCTAGCTTATAAAAAAAAGCAAAACCTACTAGCTGTTTATAGTTTTCCCTATCATATGCTGATAAACTCTTTGTGCTCATTTCAAATGCTACCTGAAAACCTACAGTCATGTCCCAAATCAGAAAATATTTAGTTATTAATTAAATACCATCCCTATTTTACACAGCAATTAAATGTTTTCCTGGTTGAGGATGGACTCCTGAAGCATTCAGAATAGGAAGGTTTTTAGAAAATAAAACTGAATCCAAGCAGCTGCAGGGATTGCAGGGCATTATTTATCTGTTGTGATTATTCCCGATTAAAATGCTTTCAACCAACCCAAGCTCTGTACTCTCACCATACTTATCTAGCTTAAGCACAAAGAATTTTACTAATGATAGGTTTTGCTTAATCTTTCTACGCACATCATAACTGTACTTCCCAAGAAAGCATATTTTCTAAGTGATTTCAACACAGAAAGAGAAATTACATATATTATTCTGTTGTAACTCCAGGTATCCTCTCCTCCATAGGTACCACTAATTTAAACATCTTTATGTGTACTGTTGCAAGTGAAAGTAGTAAAAAATGAGTGCAAATCTACACACAGGGATGTAGTTTGCCAACTCACACTTGAGCACAGTTCCAGCACTGAAGGACTGTGTGTTGAAAACTGCTGTACAGCCAACCCACCTGTCAAGACACAGAGCGAAGTCACTTAAAATAAAGAATGCCTGGTGTAAATCAAATATTGATGAAAGGAGGTCTTAATCACCCACCTCCAGCTCCACAAGCCACTGCAATAGTTGATTTCAGAGTTATTTACTGAGTTCCTTTCACTTTTTCTCCCTTCATTAATTTGCCAGGGAGATTAAAACGGATAGATACTTTGTCTATAGAACAGGTGTTATTGTAAGTACTGCTGATTCTGATAGTCTTCCCCTTTCTGTGTTATAAGAGTAACTTCCTTCACAAACCTTTGAAAAAGTCACGGAACAAATTCTTACGCACAAGTTATGTGACTTAAATACTATGCACTATGAACAGAGCATAGTTGCAGCATTATCTTTATATCATTCAACACCAGGATGCGTTTATTCAGTGTTTTACCAGCTGCATGTTTTAGACCAGCTGATCGGTCTTGACCTCTCTGGCTCTTCTTGATCTTGGGAGATTTCACCACGGGTGCCGATACAAGAACTTCACAAGGGAAAAAGAGCTTTAATCAGGAGGTTCATGTTTGTCTGCTTGCTCAGCTTTGTTTTGGGGAGCTGGGGAAGAGATTTTGGAAGAAACTAGATACATGCACACATAGTGGCACATCTTTTCAGTCAATTTTAGGGATCTGGCTACTAGCCAGACACACTATTTTGGCATTGTCCACCAGTTCAGGACAGTATTGTTTGTTTGTTTTGGTTTTGCTAGGTTTCTTTATTCTGTCCTAGATTAAGAAGTGTTCAAAGTCCAAAAGCAAAGAGGGAATGGAATGAAAACAGTCATGTGGGGGGCTGTGAAAAATAACATTACTGTGAAGCTGGGATAATAAACAGTGACCCATGATGATCATTACTGAGTAGCTACAAAAGCTTTGGGAAAAAAAGAAACATCATCATTCAGCTGCAATAGTTTTTAAGTAGCTGGTCCTACAGAGTTGAACATCCGTTCAGGTGGTTGGAAAACCAGCAGTGCTTGTAGGGACCCAGACGTACATGGGGTTTTGCTATTAAAAAGTTTGATGTCCTCTCAGTGCTGATGGCAGGAACACATCTGAAGGTATAGAGCATCTGTTTGGTTCCCTTTTCTAAAGATGACTGTAGCCTCAGCACAGAGATCATTTAACTGTTGCCCCCATCTACTTCCTGACTGATACAGGATGCTGTCTCCCAAAGCAATAAAGGAAATGATAGCCTCCCATATATATTCAAATAATAATAAGAAATACATAATAATAACCAGAGCCATATGAAATATATACTTCATGAACCAAAATTAAACTGGAGAAATGGCTAAGCATGAAAGGTCAGGGCTCATAAACTGAACATAATCTCCTGTGCTTAACGCCTCCCTCCCCACAAGCAAATTAAATTTTAATGATTTCTGGAAGCTCTGACTGCTAAATACTGTTTCCAGCCTTCCATACGAATGATAGCATAACCCTAAGGCTAGTGAGACTGGCCAAGTCCATGTGCTTTTATACACAAGGTGTTGGATTATTCCCCAACGTGTACGACATATGGCACAACAGTCCTAATGGGATTGAAAGCTTAAGTCAGAGCTCAGGAGATCCAAATCAAGTCAAATGCCTTGCACAAGTACCAGGTAGGTTACGTCAGGAAATGTTGTAAACCAGTAGCAGCATGAAATTAGTGTGGAGCCTAGCAAGGCAAGGTGCAGGGGTCTGGTCTAGTGAGGCTAGGATAAAGAAATGGAACTTGGCCTGAAATACAGTACAGTCTGGGGCACTGTATGACCTCAAGCCAGCTTCTTGCCTTACTGTGCCTCAGTCAAACCATAGTCAACTCCTTACATTTACCAAATATTTCACTTCTGTTCCTCCTAACTGCTAAATAAATGACAATCAAAATTTGCAGCAGATTTTAAAAGGATTGTTCATTTATTTTTTAATATAAGCCTTATGTTTATTCAGTTATTTGAACTAGTTATTCAGTTCATGTATTTGTTTAAAGACATTGTTTTCAAATGAAATGGACAGACAAAAAATACAAACTAATAATAGCTTGCACCCCTGATTTCAAATTGTCTGTTTTCAGACCAACCACATCCTAAACTGGATGAATTCAAGCTTTTTTAGGGATATTCTGTACTGATTCAGATGTATTAAATGAATTTACATGAGAAAGGGATGGGTTTTTTTTTTAAAAGCATTCCAAGCATACAATAGAAGACAAAACTTCTAAGTGCAGACTGCAACATTCATGATAAACAAATATTATTGAATCTTCCTTGTTTTACAGAAGAAACTGCAATTAGGTCTCACGGAGTCAGCAGAAGAGTCTGAACTGAAATTTATTCCTAGCTCTTCCTATTCTGATTGTTAGACACACTGGGAATTAGCTTGTAGTTTTTGTAATTGATGTCGTTTAGAAGCATGGGAAATGTGACTGGCAGAAAATAAGGGAGGCAGTGGAGATGTAGAAATATAGAAAGCAAGCTTTTTCTCATGTGAGACTATGGTGACGACAACTGCAGAACAAGCCTCTTTTCAGAAATCAGATCATCTTGAGGTCATTATCACACTTGCAAAAACCCTGAGCATCACTGACATTTCACAGCTTTTGTGCTTGCCCATCTGTCATTGCTTCCTTGTACGCCAGTGGAATGAACACGCTAGAAGCCAGCAGGGTAATTAACGGGGCCACTATCTCAGGAGGTGCCCCCTTTTGTGGAGTGCAACTCTAATGCATTCTTTAGAGACACTCAGTACAGTCAGGAGCATTCCTAGGCTTCCAGAAATTGCACTTCACTGCTTCAGCCTAAGAGGTACACTTAGTGGGTTAGAGAAATAGTTATTTAAAAATAAAAGTGTAGGGAGACTTATGCCATGAAATGTATTTCATTGAAGGACTGATTATCATTTAACTTTCCAGCCTAAACACAGACCAATAGCACATTCTTACAAAATCACAAATAAATAGCGAGTTCCATAATAAACTCCGGAAGCTGCATTCGGGAAATTGCTGTGCTTGCTGTTATCGGCTACTTATGGAGGCAATGAAAATACTGTACCTCTTTGCATCTGCTCCTATCTGTTAATTCCTCTTGAAAATTTTTCCCTGAACAAATCTCAGCAGATGCAAGAACACATGCGCACGCATGAAAAACACCTCTCAAGAACTGGAACTTATCAGAGTTCAGGAAGCAGCAGCTATTTCCCTTGTTCACCTCTTTTTCTGCTGACACGGAAAGGAACCTGGATCCATTTCAGCAGCCTACCTTACAGTTTTGCACCCTCAGCAGAAGCCATAAGCATCCTGAATCAGTTTACACCCCTGCTTGGCCACAACCATTTATTTATAGCTCTTACAGCCCCTGCTACTGTTACAGTTGTAACAGTAATTATAGTTGTAACATCCTCCTCAGATGCAGACTCATATTTTTGCTCTTCTCTCATCACACCTTCCACAGAAATGACAATAACATGCAGTTTGCTACTGAAAATCCTAAATATTTTTGTTTTCCACTTGCTCACTTGCAATTGTCCAAGCTGCTGGCACCAAGAAAATACATCCCATTACATCAGCAAGCATTCTGCAAGATATGACAGTGTTCTAAAACCTCCATATAGAGGAGAAATTATACAGGTTCCCAGGATTTTTAACTTGCTATTGATCCACATGACTCATTTTCAATGAGATCATTAGATCTTAAGAAACAAAGCCAACAGTAATCTCTTTATCTTTCAATCCTGGCAATTTCAGCTTTTGCTAGTGCTCTGAGATGGATCTACCGGCTGCGACTTGCTTTTTCTTTTGGACTGCACAATTCTTTGTCACTTTTATCTATGTAAAGATACATTTATATCTACGTGGATTTGAACTACGAGTTTTGCCACATTGTACTGAAGTTATTTTCCATTCTATCAGTGTGTTACAGGCCTCAGAATCACAAAGCCAAAGGTAGGCACCGAATTAATATTCTATCCTGAAGGCAGGATGCTGGGTTTCTTGAGATGAAGAACTGAGGTGGAATGGTCAGTCTTACATCCCTCATAGTTACTTGTGGTTTGGGGGAAAAATATACTGAGGTACAGTCAGATTAGACACTTCTGAGGGGTATTTGTATTTGATTCAGAACTTCACTATAATTTGCATTTAAAAATGAAGGAGTGACACTTATTGATACTGAAGCATATTTTACATTACGTAAAGTTGCTAATAACTTATTGGAGATAAAGAGGTGTGAAGAGCCCCTCCACAGTTAAATCTTTGGAAGAACCAATCTTGCATCGCTGCTGTGAAAGTATGGTTGACCTTGCAACTTCCCTGTGAACAAGCAGTATGCCTGCTCCAGATTAGAGGGAGAAGTAAGAAAAAAAAAAGCCAGGTCTGCGCTAGGGTGAAGCAGATAATATAACACAGGAGAGAGTGTAAAGCCAAACCAGGTAGACCTTTGCAAAATGAGTATTGATCAAGATATTGGAGAAGAAAATCCCACAGGAGCTATTTCTACTTCATGTTATATAATGGACATGCTATATTCTACAGTTCACAAAGAAATACAAGCTCTGTATAGAATATACAAAATTATGCAAAAAAGTAATTAGTTGTCCTCTCAATAGCCATCTATTTATGAGTACAGTTTTACATTTCTACTTCATTCAACTGACATTCTACTTTTGTTTTAAGCAAGGTGATATCTTTTTCATATGTCTGTTGTATGAAGGCAGCACAGCTGTGTTTCTATTATCCATTAAGCAGTACTCACCATTCCAGGCCTCTTACTCATTTCATCAGAATTTTACGGAACTGAGATGAGATCTTTTCTCTTTATTTGGTGCTTACCTGAAGGATAGTCTTATCCACAGACAGATAAATTTCAGGTCCATACTGCATCAATAGTTAGGCTCTAACTTCAGTATTCTGCACTGCTATCAGAAGCAGCATTTCTCTATGATGCCTATTTTGAGCACCTGAGCTTCTGAAGTAGTCACAGACAACTAAAACATAGGCCGTTTTAACGTCACACACAGTTAGAAGATTTTTTCAAATAAATAAAATTTCTGAGATTATCTTTCAGGATGGTTTACATGTACCAAATTAAATATGAAAACTAGACTGGGATTTATGACATATCTGCTTTCACAGTCATCTAGTAGCAACGCAACTAAAGCAAAAGCAAACCCTCATGATTTAAGGTCTAAAGAATTAGAATATGTAGACTTAATTTTCCTTCAATTCTGCACCTCTGTACAAGTCTCCTAAACGTGTATTGTAGGTTATTTTGATGTTGGCCACATAAAAGGCTGATGCTGAAACTCATTGGTGCTTACGCAAATTATACTGATTGCATCTACCCTGACATAATCCACAATTGCTTTATTTATTTATTTCCTGGTTGTTCCTCTCCAGTTTCCTACGATATGTATCATTATTTGACAATCTTTGGTTTGGGTGTTTGGATGTTGGTTGTTGGAGGGTTTTTTGCAGGGGGTGGGAAGGTAAAAGCAGGAGGGTTGTCTCCAAATGGGTTTGGCTTACAGTAAGGGTAGGTATAAAACAGTAGTACTGGGAGCATGAAGGGAGTATGAAACACTAACGTACCCAAAGATATTTGTCCGAGTAGGATTTGGCAGAGGGGAGGTTAGGAATAGGATATGGTTTAACAGAGGCTTTAATAATGTTCAGGTTGAGGCTAAAGTAGAAAGATTCAATATTTGTATGGAGAATCACACTGACAGTGTTTTGCAATCAGACACAGATAAAGCAGAAAGTGCAAACAAGCCCTGTTCCCGCCTTGCCTCTGACACAGTCCCCTGATGCTGCCTTATTTCTGTGTTGCCCCTATTAAATTATACTTGTTTAGACTGCTTCTATTATAGACCTCTATAGCTGTTTCCATCTTTCACAGGGTAAGATTACTTATCCTGTGGCCTTTCTCTCTTGCTCAGATGTCTGAACCCATACACACCTGTCGTATATCTATTAGGTCCTTCCTGTGAAGGCCTAATCTATCTGCCATTGGCAACCTGCAGAACAGCTGTGGAAGGTAGGAGCTATCCTGCTAAATGTAGCTTACCCGAGCTATATGGGGCCAGCAGTGACATTTAATTTTTGGCCAACTGAACAGGTCAATAACTTAATTTTTACTTATATGAAAATTCACATTTTATAGATCTTTTATATTTTTATAGGCATCACATCTGGTCTAACATGAACTGGCACATATCCAGCTGAAATAAAAGTGGGTGTTACACCCAGCACTAATATCTGGCCTGTACCTTTAAAAACTGACCATACATACCATTAAAGAAATACCGTAAATGTCAGTCAAGGCCTAATTAGTGTCTATAAAGGTACTTCCTGGCAATAATTGATTTCTTAATCCAGATCCCAATCTGCTCTACTGATATTCTTTAATGACTTTCTGAAGTCAGTGATAACAAATTGGATAAGAAAAGATGTTTTCATCAATCTGGAGGATTCACAGGAGACACAAAGACTGAGTTAACATGATGCTGTTGCCAAGAGTGACTGAGCAAACAATGTTTGCAATTACAATTCACTTCCCTAACTTGGTTTCCAGCAAAGCAGCAGCACTTTAACTTCAATTATGGCTGCCCCAGAGTAAAGGAGAGGGGAAAAATTGCTTTCCATTACTTATTTGTTTTTTCGTCTTTCACACTCCTCAGCAAACTTGATCATGTAATTAAACTCTAAAGGCTATTTGCTGACAACCTGTGGTCAAAACGTAATGGAAGATGATAATGATGCGCAAGTCAGGTTCCCTCCTTCCTACAGTGCCAGTTTCTGCCAAAGTGCTTCCTTTGCACAAATTACAGTATGTCATATTCAGATCACTTAGAAGCAGGGTGTGATGTGTAGGTAGCCAGTAAAGTTTAAGCCCCTGCCATTACAATTGCTTAACAAGGAATTGCGTTAACAGCACATTATCCTTATGCCTTCCATTCAGGCAGAGGAAAAGGTAAATTCAGACATTGCAGTGGCTGGCAAACACTGGTGTCTCATTCTAATCTTCTACCCAAAACTCAAATTCAGCCTCAAGTGTAATAAACCATTATGGCTTCTAATTTCAATAAAAGCAGTATTTATTACGGGAAAGAATATCTAGGCTCTGGAAGGAAAGGGAAATATCAGAACATTTTCAGAGGATCATGGAAAAATTGAATTATAAAGATTTGGAAATCTTTATGACATTTAAAAAAAAAAAAGTATTCCCAGAATTGTTTTATATTGCTTTCTGGCTTTTATCTGCACGCTGTAATACAGATATACAAACTGTTTTTTCTTCTACCACTGAAAAATCAAATAAATAAATAAATACTTTTGATGGACTTTGTACAGTGAGGAAAACTTGCTAAATTTAAATTCTGTGTGTAAATTAGGACAACTAAGATAGTCCCTTCATTTCAACAACCTCCTAGCCCTACTTCTCTGTCTGTCTTCCAGTTACTAATCAGTCTGGGAAATAGCAACATTCTGGAACTATAATGATAGAAGAAACAAGCAAAAATAGAACAAGACCCAGGATGAAGCATAGAAACCCTGACAAAGTTTATAGCAAGTGTATGGTGATGGGGCCAGCTGTAGCACAGGTGGGAAAGCCTTTTGAGGACTTGTCTATAGAAGGGAGTAGGCACAAAACCAAATGTTAGAGGTGACAAGAAAAAAAAAAGGAAGACTTTGGTAGTGACCCACAGGCTTTCTGCACATGTTTTTGCAAGTCAGGAAGATACTGAAAGCTGCTGGAGTGAAAAGTGAGCATGGAGGAAAGAAATGCCCCAAGGATATGTGGGGGATATTTGCTTTCCGACGTTGTGGCTTGGTTCTGCCTCACTCAGCAGCTCTGAGCTCCTGCTCATTGAACAAGGTTTTCTTGTTTTGGTTTGGTGCTTTTGTTTTGCTCTAAATGTAACTTTAAAGATGGGAAGTGTTTGATGACTCTTGATGAGATCACTTTAAAGAAAAGGCTCACACCACTGCTCCAGGGGATCTGTCATATACAGTTATCTTCAAGGTAAACCTGGGTAATTGTGACAGTGCTGTCTCACCTGTCCACTGGAAGCAGAGGCTGTGGAGAAGCAGGAAGGCTGAGGATGCCATAGAATCATAGAATAGTTAGAGCTGGAAAGGACCTTAAAATCATCTAGTTCCAACCCCCCTGCCATTAGCAGGGACACCACACACTGCCTTGCTCTTGGTGCGGAAGAGGGCTGAAGTGTGGGGATAATGAAGAACAGCCATACTTGAGCCATCCTGCCAAACAGTCTCGCCTTTCTCTCCCAGTCCTGCATTTGACACTTCCTCTACTCAGGCAGGAATGACTGGATGGTTATGGGGTGTCCTTGTGCCATATAGACTGATGTAGAGGTGCCAAAACCAGCACAGGTGCTGCACACCTCTCTATTATGGCATTGAGGGCAATCAGACTTGCTTTGCTTCTCTAGCTGTCTAAAATCCCTGTCTACATGATAAAGGTTTTCCTTCATGTTTTCCTTCTATTTATGAATGCTTCCTTTTGTTCCCAGCATCTACGAATGTTTCATAATTCCTACGTTATTGTTTTGGCTACATTTTCTTTAGGCTTTGATGTCTTAGTGAGTCTAATGTCAATTACAATGCTGGGAATGTCAGTATTTTAATTTTCTGGGAATCAGCTTGGTTCTTAACACATTCTAATCTTGAATTACAGCTTTTTTTCCAGGCCTAGACCTTTTCTATGTACAAACAGACAAAAGCTCCAAATTATGCTGTGGTTTGGTGATTCTGAGCAAAATGTGCCCTAGGGCTTAGCCTGAGAACATCAACTTATTTTCTTTAGTGGCCCAAGACAGATAACTAGAAGCTAAGTTTCCAAAGGTGAAAGGCTGCTGTCACTAAGCCACTGCAGCAACTTAATTGAATGTTTTCTCCCAGCTCTAGCAGCAAAGGGTGCTTTTACTATTTGTTCTGTGTTGGGATTAGTATGGAGTATTTGCCTGACTTGTCTCTAAACAAAAACTGTAAAAGAAAAAAAAGTTTGCAATTACTTATTGAGTGCCATTCTGACATATCCAAGGGTCATTCACACAGCCTTCTTGTCACTCTAGGTCAAAACTCATTTCTGCTTTGGTAAATCACACCCAGGGTGGCTTTGTTGCATGTTATGACCTGTCCCAGATCTACAGATCATCAGGCATCTAAATTAAAGAGCACAAACTCCATAGTGCCATTTATTTCTGTTTTCCTGCAGAGCTCCTACTTTCGCCTTTTTTCTTTTTTCTTTTTTTTTTTTTTCCAAATGAAGACAAATATAAAGGTTTAATCCATTATAATTTTATTCCTTTAGGTTTTCCAATTTGTATTTTGTCACTTAGGTGAAGGAGGAGCCTGGAGAGGGAGTTACCAGGATGTTCATTAATTTCCCAGTAGAGCTATGCAGATCAGTTCACAGCCTAAATGTGATAACATTTGCTTTTCTTCCCCACCCTTCACATGCACATCCTCATAATGGAGATGGTGGAGAGACAATAAGAGAGGGAACAGGCAGCCCTTCATGGTTTGTGAAACTAATGAGCCCCTTCATTTGGTCTTATTATAAATACGCCACCTCTGGCACTAGGCTTTGGTTCTGTTCCTGGCTACATCAACATAAATTTCAAGGCACACTGATGCATTACTAACATACGCAGTAGTCAGACCTCTTCTTTTCAGCCTTTTTTTTTTTGTTGTTGTTGTTGTACTATGTGAGATCTTCTCTTCTTCACTGCTCCCCCTCTGAGAGGCACAGAAGCCTAGATAGAAAAGTAATGAGACTATTAATTAGAGCTTCTCTGAAGGAGAGCTATCCTGACTGGGTGTTGTATCTGTCTCAGTCTTTGTTCCAGGCATGTTCTGTGAGATGTTTAATTCTTATTTACACAAATTAACATAATAAATGAATATCTCAAACAAGGAAAAAAAAACCAAAAACATAACATGAGTCTGAGTATTCTTGAATGGACAGTAGAAGTTCATATTGAGGAGACATAACTCTTCTTGTCTCCCTTGCACTCCTATGATATCTCCATAAAAGGCATCTTTTCTTTGAAAATGGTATGTTAGAGTAGTTGCTGAGTGCAGCAAGGGAGAGACACAGGAACGTTGCATAGGCTGCTTGTCATCTTTTGCTGTTTGCATGCCAGCCAGACAATAGGGGTGGGAATTTATTTTCTTGGCTGTCTTTTTTTCAAGTATTTTTGAAAGACACCTTTCTGTGATGCTAATGGGGTGATACAGTGCTCTTAACTAACTGATCTGTGAAGAAGTAAGATCTTTTAGCCTGCATTATCTCAAGTAACATTATATTCTTTCAGTTTCCCTCCTAGCAACCACTAAAGTGAATAAGATCAAGCTGAAGGTTAAAAAGACAATTGCTTTAAAGCTGTTAAAAAATAAAACCCTGGAAACCAACACCATAAAAGTTCCCAAAATGTTAAAAGATCGATCATTTTTCAAGTAAATTTATATGTATGTCTTTTTTAACTATGTAGCATATACTGAAAGTTTGTCAAGAAAAACAGATATCCTGAAACAAAAATAAATGTTACTACTGAAATAAATGTAGTTAAAATTGTATTGTTATTCAAAGTGACAGCTAAATCTTCCCAAAACAAAAATTTCAAAATGAAAGGGGAAAAATGGCCAACCAAATGAATAAATTCATTACGTCAAGATTAATTCCTGCATTCACAAATGTAGCAGGTTCACTCAGCAAGAAATTTCAATTATTTTAGTGGAGTCTTAGTATTAGACTTGTGAAAGACTACTTGTCCTGGGTTCAGCTTAAACCATGACACTAGTAAAAAAAAAAAAGAGAAATACTGGGTGCTGGATCAAGACAGGCTGGCACCACTGGCAGGAAGATTCTTCCTTTCATCTTCTAAAAACAAGCTGATCTGGTTGAATCTTAAGGCCTGGCCTAGATGCAGCAAAACCTACCTCAATATCCATATTCTATTACCTGAAGGAAACCTGCAGAAAATTTTGACAAAAATATCTAACTGAAGGTAACCTTCTAGGCTAGGCAGAATCTGGATTTAGACCAGGATATGGAATTGAAAAATCTTCTTATCTTCATGTTCATCTCTTCTTTTGACAACTTAAGCGTGGAGAGCTACTCTTATTCTCCTGGATCTCTTCAACATTCAGTCCTGCTTGGCACAATATGCTGCTGTCCCACACAAGAGAGAACAAATGTCGGTTCTTCCTCAAAGGATGCAACCAAGCATGCAGCTTCCCACACTTTAATACTGATTTGTGGGACTGAGGAAGAAGAAAGGAACCGTCGTCTTTCCTTTAGACATCTGTATATTATGTCTAGGTGGACTAGTCAGATAGAATCTGACTATAGATATAACTACTAATATAACCCATATACTTAGGTAAGGAGGAGTTGGCATCTGAATGCAGGCAGGCTAGACATGGTATTTGAGAAGAGAGAGAACCAGTTCACAGCACTGTGGTCAGCTCAGTTTTAGAGATCTCTTGGATCTGTACAAAACTTTCAAGAGCAACATCTCAGGGAAGTGCTTTCTAATACGCACAAATGGCTAGGATGGTGACCTCATCTTGGTCATTCTTAGCCTTGTTACCTTATGGCTGAACTACCTTAATGCGATACATGTGTTTGAAAAGGGCTTTCCTTTTTTTACTGCATCTCTACTGTGAGCTGGTCCATGTCAAAGAATATAGCTTGTTTTCCTAAAAAATAATGTAATGTTACTCTGCAGGATTTGCTGCAGGGCCTTCCACATTCACTGGCTTTGAATTGGAAATTCATTTATTTCACTCAAAGCTGGTACCAAACTCTCCAGCTACTTTCCTATAAAAATCTAATGGGAAGCAGCATTAAAGGAAGAGACTGTATTTTGGGATTCCTAGTAGCCACAAATTGTGCTTGTGCCTTGCATACTAGAAAGGCATTTAATCTTTCCAATTAAAAATGCTCTGCTTCGTTGTTGTTCAGCTCATATACTTAAGCAGAAAAAAAATCCCACTATACATGTGAAAGGCTAAAAAGCTTGGTATTCTCCAGAAGAAAAATGTTATCTTTACAGCAACTCTCTTGAGTGGTTTATAGACAGCTTTCTAGTCAACATAAATGCAAAAATCCCCTGACCTGAGACCTCCAGTGCTCTGAGACTCACCACTTCAGCCCAAATCTTGAGTCTCACACCTGACAGTGACCTGGCCCAGCCAGTGGGTCACCATCCTAATAACCGATGGAAGACCCCACGTCCTGTTGACAGGAAATATTGAGATAACTGTTAGCTACTAAATCTTTTCATTTTGGCATTATTTCTTTCTTTCTGATTTTAAATTTCTTGTACCTATGAGTAAAAAGCCTTTGGGAACAAGAAATTTCACTCCATCATTAACAAGTGCCACAAGCATCACAAAGAATAAGAATCAAAACACAGTTTTTTCGTAACAAAACAGAAAAACCTGAAAAATTCTTACCATTGACTAATTTTCTTGTTTTATGACCTTATCACCAAATGTAGTATACCTACAAATCAGTTTATCAGACACATACTGAAGATTGGAATGGCGCCATATAGAGTATCTTTGTATCAGTCAGAATAATACAAAGAAAACGAAAAGCAGTCCAGCTAAAAGCTCTACAAATAAAAAGAATACTGAGTGAGAAGGATATTAGGTGGTCTGCTTAAAAATAACAGGTTGTTTTATTTTTATGAAATCTTCCAATTGAAATTATTCAACCAAACAAAAATCTAGAGCTTTGTTTCTATCCTTGCCTACTACGTGCATACATATTTAGTTGTAGAACACTTTACAACATTTATTTCACTTGACAGAAGCTGTAAAACTTTCCTAACTTCCTTAACAAACTTAAAAACTACAATAAAAGCTCCAAAGCTAGAATTATTACCAAGCCAATAAGCTACTTTCCTGACACAGCAGGGAAAAATTCAATAAAAGCCCTGTCTAAATCTAAGCAGGCTACTGTGTCCGTACCACAGGCAGCCAAAAATGAACAAAAGCTAAAGCCTACCAATCTGTGCAGAAGGAAAAATTCTCTTTCAGTCCAAATTTGACAATTATATTGTGTGAATTGAATACAAAATAATCGTCAGTGTAGGAAGTGTTAAATTTTAAGAGTACTGGGAAGATCTGTCCTTTCATTATGCTTCTGTAAGCTCTTCCAGTGTGTCAGAAGAGTGTGGGGAGAGAAGCTTTCCTAGGGTTGGGGAGAAGCAACAACCAGTGGAAAGTTTGAAAGATGGGATCAGTACAAACCAGAAAACATGCAAACAGCAATCCCAACTATTTTCAATCCTTTTAACTACAGAATTTCTCCTTCCAGCTTCAAGAACTTAATCTCAAAATAGCTCACACTCTGCTAACCCTAAACTTCATTCTTCTGATTATTAACAACCTTCTAATTTCCAGTCTAAACATATTCACAACTATTTGATAAAAATTTACTTTTTAACTGTCTCTTCCTGCTTATTAGTAATTATCCCTCAGCTCTAGCTGTTGTTCACTCACCTTTCTTCTGGCTAGTTTCATAAACCAAGCTCTCTTTTCATAAGCGAGATACTCCATTGATTTCATCGTCCCACGTGGTTTTCTCTGCATGTTTTCATATTTATCTTTCTTCAGCAACAGTGACCAGATCTATATGTCTCCTAAATCTTTTTTTCTACATTTTTCTCTATGTTTTATAATTGCACTTAAGTAACCTGAACACTATTATACCCACATAATTTATTCTTGAATTTTTACAATTCCATGCTGCAGCTCTGTCATTCTCTGAACAATCAGATCAGTCAGCCAACACACCTTGGTCTCTTTCCTCTCCTGTCACCTCCAGCTGATGAGTTCTAGCTGAATATTGACTTAAATCCAAGCAGAGATTTTTGACTAAGCATTCAAAGCTTAGTATGACCTGTGCATGCTATTCTCTTGCAACTTTAACTAGCACCTTTATGCTGTCTACAGTCAGACATGTTTTAGCTGTAAGTGCTTTAAAAGATCCTTGTCAGAAAGGCCAAAAGCACTACATATATAGTATCTCTCTAACCAAACTCCTTAACTAGTTCTTTTAATCTGGAATATTCATTTACTAGAACAAGAGAATGCAAATAATTTCTGTATGTATGTATATGTATAGGGACCTACCTCCAAGTTATCCTCATTAAACAATGAGTGAGGGGATTTGGATTTTTTTATGAAAGTGCTGTAATGTCCACAGTGGACTAATAATTCATCGATTTAAAACCAAGCAGCTGACAATGATTTAAATTATCAGCCTCATTAACAGGGTAAGGTTATGACTTCAGGTTAGGATAGTCAGCAGAAGGTGTTACAAGGCTAAAAGAGTGTCTGCACTTGGTTCTGTTGTTCTTATGTGTAAAATAAAGGTCAGGATGGTGGACATTCTAGCAAAAATATGTCACGCAGCTCAGTAATAAAATTACCAATTCTGTATACATTTTGCTTGTGAGGAAGGATAACCCGATTTGCTATTTTTGGGGGGGGTTGATTTAGTTTGGTTTTTTTTTAGAACTATCTCAAGTCAAATCATCATGTTCTAACTTTTATCTGAAATTGCTTTGGATTCCTGAATTTTGCCCAGATTTACTTGTAATTGCCTAGGTCTCTGGTATTCAACAACAGGGAAATTCTATTTTAAAAAATGAAATAGCAAATCATTTTCATGTGGAAAAAAGAAAGACTTTCAGTACCAGGAAGGAAGGTTTAATGCCTGTAGATATGGGCCTATTTCCCATTCAGTTAAAAATGTCTACGATGTAGGATGCATCTTTCTGCTGTAGATAGTTCAGATGGGGTCAGAGAGGTTTGAGATTTCCTATTGGAAACTGCCAATCGACAGATTTTACACTGAGCTTTATTCAGTAACACAGCATTTTAGAACGACAAATTACAGGAAGCTATTTAATATTGTATGATAAATGATGACAAAAACTTCAGGAACGTTGGGTGGGCTCAGCCTAAGCTTCAATCGATACCAAATGTTTTCATATTTATCCTCCCTATAGTAAGATATATATTTCACAGCTAGCTAGATCTCCATGGTACAGCACTAATAAACATGGAAATAGAAGTGATCTGGCCCCATACATAAAAAGCTTCCAAATGCACTTACGAGGTCTGAACTTTTCAAGGGCATGATCAAAGCTGAGTGAAGTGAATGGAAAGGCTCATATTGACATCAATGGGCTCTGGAACAGGCTTGATGTGTTGACAGCTAGAGAGATGCTCTGAAACCATCTGAAAATAAATTCAAGGTCTGATAGGACACTGTGGCAAAAGAGATACTATTGCTTCATTCTCCTCCATGTCAGGAAATTATCTCTGAGCTGTCAGCGTCGGTTTCTCATTATGTTTATGTTTCTAGCTCATCTCTCACCAAATGGCTTTCCTTTTGTATGTATGACAATTGATTAGTAATAAAAAGCAACAGGGTCATAAAATTAACACACTTTACATCTATAATATGAAATATTCTTGTGCATAGCCAAGTCTTATCTTCTTGAGATAATACCCACCACCCAACCAAAAAAGCCGAGACAAATCAGTTTCTGCTAACATGGGGCCTATGTACTTCAGCATTTCCTTACCCAGCGTTAGCATTAAGTTAGAAATTTTTAACTTTCCCCTAAGCTCTGATCCACCTTAAAAGCACCAGTCACATTCCAATCGATTTGGTGAGATGAATGTTATTTACACTTCAGTTTGCACCTTTTTCTAAGATTTCATAAAAGAATAAATCCACACTTCCAGGGACGGCTGCGCATGAGGAAGTCTGAGGCTGTTAAGCAGAAGTGTTAGACACGTATGGGAATGTATTAGTAAGGGTCACACCTCCATCTTAAGATTTTCAAGTGACAGCAAGAGCATAAAAGACAGCAGGATGGCAAAGAGAGATTGAGTGCATGTAGTTTTTTCTTCTTTATAACTATGTTTTTTAAATTGTTAATCATTGCTGTCCAACAACCTAGATTGATCACACCATCTGGGTGTACCTAGACAAATAAGACAAACAAAGCTTCTATGAAATAACTCCTTTAAATTAGATATATGATTTCCATGCTATGTATGCTGAGGCCAGAAAACTCCTAATGCCAAATATGTTTCAAAACAGAGATCAGTAAAGACAATGTTGTGGTACTCCTTGTAAAAATTCATTACACCAGCAAGGCAAAACCAACAACACTCTTT
>NW_009937582.1:132680-154136 GCF_000696875.1 Nestor notabilis
TGGGAACAGGTGGAAATAATTTTGAGAAATCTACAGTAAAATAGAGCAGCAGTGCCTTGTAATATTTTTTAATGCTAACTCTTTCTTTCCCTCTTTTTGCCTGTCTTTTTTCACGTCCAAGTGGCAGCAGTTTCCCTAGCCATCACAAAAGTGACATAGAAAATGCTATTACTGTAATCTCTCCAGGTTGATTTTCTTGAGGATCATGCAAACAAAAACAAAATGACAAGTCAGATGTCTCTCTTGGCTTGAGTTGCAGTTGCTACAATACTTAATCAGTTCATGGCCTTCTTTGCATTTGTCTGATTCCCCAGAATGCTGGTCTAAAGGATAAATCTGTTCAAACTCCGGTCTTACATTCAATGTTCTTGGACATCTTGGTTATACTGGAGATCCCACTACCCAGGGCAAGGTGATGCAGTTTTTACACTATCTGCTTTATGCTACCAGAGGGTTCCTTCAAGAGCGCTACCAAATTGCCCAGTTAACTTTGCCTCTGTAACAGTAAAGCAGTGTAAAATAGCAGTACTTAACAAAGAATCTGAAGATCATCGTTTCAAGATGGAGAAGCAGGTGAAGACAGGAGAAGAGAGGAAAGAAGAGGTGACAAATAAGTGGTTGAACTAGCAGGTAAGGATGTACTAGTGAAAGCATTTTGCAAAAGTTTGCTGGCATCAGGAGGTTGTTATATTTGGGTCTACAGATATACAGAGAACAAAGAGATTTTCTTCTCTTTTCTGCTCTCACATTTATAAAAGTATTAAAAGGAGTGAAGGAATTGATCAAGAACTGAGAGCAGTTTTAAGCAGAGCATGAAACAAGGCTCTATAGCTTGTACAAACTGTATACACAGCAGATACATGTCACCTCATCTGTCTTGCTGTGATGTGTCTCTTATTGATCTGTTCAGCTGCCAATACCAGACACCTGGCCGGCTGGGGTGATGAGGTAATCAGCCATCATGAACACTGATCCACAGCAGTCTATCTGGGATGGACTCTAAGAAACAGGGAACAAGCTAGCACTTACTAAATGCTATGGAAATGTTTTCCTTTTCATGCAGAGTAAATTAGAGGTATCTTTTGATTTTAAGGGCACCACAGGCGTTAACGTGGATTCACAGCTATCATTCTGCAATGTATGGAAAAGAAGTGAGTAGCTAGGAAGACCCCTGAGGGTTTTCTCCTGCAGAATATAAAGCATTTTCCCTACCTTGTGTGCTACAAGTATGTCCAGCTTGACTTTATACCAGCCCCTCTAGTACTGCCACAGTAGCTCATTTCTGTCTATTCACACAGCATTGCAAATCAAGTAAAAGTTGGCCTCTCAAAGCCAGGGATAACAAGATAAGACTATTTTTAGCATGAAAGTGAGTTTAACAAATGGATCATAGCTAAGGCAGCATGACAGCCCCGCCGACTAATTAATAGAGACACCAAAGGTGATTTTGAAACAGAGCCAGAATCACCACTACATTGTGTCTTTAGATGAGGTGGATTTGGCAGCTCTGTTGTGTTTTCTAACCAGAAAAAGCAGCCCAAATATACAGTGAATCCGGACCAAACATGCTCTAACATACCCTGCTCCAAGACAGATAATAAAATCTTGTCTTGTTTTGTTTGGCTTCCTTCTCTGTTTGACCTAGCATTATTCAGAACCCTTATTACTTGCAGCCTTTCCTTCCTTTATTATTCATAGAGATAGGCCATGGTAGACTGGACTGAATCTGTCCAGCTATAGCGGAGGACTGAAATTCCTTCTCTGTAGAGTGACAGGTGGCAACATTGTCCCAAAGTGGGACAGAAATCAGACCTAGAATTGGGGCTTGACATTTTCTTCCTAGGCAAATTATGTGATTTCTGCCCAAACCCTGTCCACTCTTGTGCTTTAAGGACTTTATGGGTGACCAGACTTTTTTAATACTTGACATGGATCACTGAAAAGAAAATATACCAGGCTCTTCATTAAGTTCTCACTCAAATTTTCCACAGATCTTTTAAAAGAATACAGAACGTAATTCCCTTGAAGATCATTTTACAAACACAGTTTTCCCACAAATGAACTAGCTTTGCCCACAAGACAGTCTGTCCATGCTCTCTTTTTCTTTATTCCTATTAAATTTGGCTGAACCCACATGCCTTTAAAAAGGCATTTTCTTCTGTAGGCCATCCTTTTTCAGGAAGTTCTCAGCTCACCATTGCTAAGATTGTCTTTTGAAATTATTATCTCAGGAGCCGCTCCCCAGGGAAATTACTGCAATCCAATCACCACAAATGTAAATTAAATCAGCATCCAATATAACCACAGTGGCTTGTGTTTCTCCCTTTGAGAAATCTAATTCTAGAACTACTGGAATAAATTCGACTCCCCACTTCCCATAAGGAAATAGCTGCAATGATCCAAAAGCAGATACAGTCTGTAGGAAATCACAGTACAACTTACTTGTGATGCTCATTCTGGTTCATGACTTCAGCAGCCTTCCCTCTGCTTAGCCTCTCTCCTCCTCTGCTTTTGCCCTGTATTTTCAGTGGGAGAGATAAAGTTGGGAATCCCACTGTCTATGTAAGACCCTGTTTATAGCATCCCACATTGGAATGTTGTACTTCCTTGTGTAGAGGTTTGGAAACACTCTTCATAAGAGCTCAATTTAGAACTGGTCAGCAAAGCATTGGATTGGCAGTTGAGAGGTGTAGCATGTACCTCACCTCATAGCTAAGAAAAAGGTAGCAAAACTGTTCAGGTTGGAGAAGCATAGTGTTAATTGGGAAAAACATCAGGTTCCACATATTAGCAACCAATACACCAAGAAAAGGAAAGGGAGAGATGGGTAGAAGCTAAAGTGATGAAAAAAGTTGAAAGTCTTTGTAATTAAATAGCAGAAGAACAGAAGTATGTCGATTACCCAAAACTGTCACTTTGATGTCAATAAGGGTCATCTCGTGTCCACACAGCCGGTAATGACGAAACCTGGGATTATAAACAAATTGCATATATCGCACTTAAAAGCTATTCTATATCACTTTTAATGGCAAAATAAATGTTCTGCCTGGCTTCAAAAATGTTATCACCCCAAAATATGAATGTTATTTGAATAGTTGGTACAAATGTGGAGAGAATGTTCGCATGAGTTATGCTTCAGTACTTTGGATTTGAATATGCAGGCTTTAAAACTTGCACCAAATCTCCAGTTACCAAATGTAGCACAATCTGCCATTTACAGAACTGCGTTTTATTTACATTGTATCAAGGTGTATCATAGCTGTTATTATTATTATTAATAATAATTAGTTTTCAAAATTCAAACAAAACCAGCCTGATGTACCAGTGACATAAAGAACAGATAAAAACAAAAAGTTCATCATCATCCTGAAGAACCATGTAAATCTAAAAAGAAATATTAAAATATTGGATTGCTTTTCTCAAATGCAAATACACAGACATACATACATTCATTTACTTCTGCTCAGCAAGGCTATTATTTCCCCTCTGAATATGTATTAGGTAGGAATGTTAAGTATCATGCAAAATATTTCTCTTGACTTATAAGAAAACATTTAGCTAACATTAACATGAGTAGTCAAATGTGTGTAGGCATCATGGAAATTTATATTGACAGTCAGTGTTGGTGTCAGAGCATGTCACTGTTAGTGGGTATTGGGTTTTTATGTCTTGGGATGAAGATGCAATGCAGCTGAGCTATAATTAAAAAGCTATTTATTTTATAGGCAGTATAGGCTTTGACGTATTTCCAGTTTTTCATTTTGCCTTTCTTAAGTTTTAAATTTTCTAAATATCACTGGTCACTACAATGTTGCTACTGAGCAACTTTACCTAGTCTCAGAATGGAAAGATTCCTTATACAGAATTTATAGATAGCTCTGTTTAACTTACATTAAGTGGCTGGAAATTCAGAAAAATTTAGAGGTAGAAAAGGCAAATGAATCAGTGCAACCGTTATACAATTTCTGCCAAGTAGTGGAGGTCAGAGAAAAGTCAGGGACAATTCTTTCAATTATAAACATAGGCAGGAATAGTGAGAAGTAGCTAAGAAGTGCACTTAAGTATGCAGCTGTATTCCAACGGATGGCATCATCCAAGGAGTGATAGAGGCACAGATTGGTAATGTAATGTAAGCAATTAGTTCTGGCAGTTACAAAAGAACTGGTGAAGCAGAAAAATCAGTATCAAGAACTAATCTGTATCTGCACAATAGCAATGTCTTGATAACACATCTGAAACATGGCAGTTCAAACAGACAGGACAGAAGAGCTGTATGGATGCCTCAGATAGCTGTCACCCACTAATGACTCTTAAAGGCAGGTGGAAGCAGGGAATTATCATTTGAGAAAACTAAAAGAGAATACAGGCAAACCACCTACCACTTAAAAAAATAAATGTAAAATGTGCTTCAGTGGATGAGGTCAGAAGAAAAAAATCGCTCAAATTTCGATTTTACAGAGCTGCTTTCCCAAGAAAACTGATTGTTATGCACCACTAAATGTATTCTATGCACTTACAGTGCACACTGGCTCTGAACTCCACAAATCACTTACGCATATATTTAAGTTTGTACAGATGCACCATTCAAACAACATAATTGCATATTAGATGTGTCTAAAGTTTTTTCTGCAAGTTTTCTTCGCACAGAGTTATGTAAGCAACTTTTCCAATTAGCCTCTTTCTAGGTGGTCTTGACCAAGTCACTTCTCTATTTTTTCATCTGTGAAATGCAGCAATAGCACTGATTTTCATTATGAGATACTCCAAGCACCATTGGATAGGTCATATTATTCCAGTATTAAATCTTTTGCATCAGCCTAAGTAAAGGAAAGGATCTACCTCCATAGCAGTGCACTATGTACATAATGCACTATGTTAGTGCATCCATCACGATGTCTGTGGATGAGGACTCCTGGAAAGAATTCCTCCCGGATGACCTAATTTATTTTGGTTCATACCAAAAGGTGGTTGGGTGTGTGTACAGGCTGGATTCTTTCCTAACCCCAAAACTGCTTTCCAGGGGAGCACCCACCATGTTCCAGCCATGAAGGGACTTTGAGCCTGCTGCACCAGTCTTCCAGCTAGCTTGAAGTACAATCCCCAAAACACATACAGTGCAGATCTCTACACCAACTATTTCACTCTTCAAATTCACTCCTATTGCAAGTTACTATTAATTAATGTAAATGTAGTCTATGGCAATAAAAAGTAGTTCAGGTCTCTAGAATAAAAGAAGCACAGGTACCTGCAGGTCTCACTGTGAGCTGCTTTGTGGGTTTTCTACTGCCTGTGAAGGCTGAGCTCATGCTGCTACATGGGACATTAATAGGATCTGCCCTTTGTCCAGCTAACTATTCTCCAAGAAACAGGAAATTAACATCCTGGACACACCTTTATAATATCTGATGAAAAAATAGCCAAAGCTGTTATATGATTTTGGGAAGGACGGGATGGAGGGAAGAAGAGAATCACAAGTTAAAAGTAGACAAATCTTGCTGCTTTAACAAAGCAGGCTAAAACGCTTTCTAGAAATGCAATCCTGAGCAGTAAAATTAAACAGCTTTTCTAAGATAGACCAAAACAATATGATGGGTTTTTTAATACAGTCACACACCAATTTTGAAAGTTTAAAA
This sequence comes from Nestor notabilis, assembly GCF_000696875.1. Lineage (NCBI taxonomy): Eukaryota > Metazoa > Chordata > Aves > Psittaciformes > Psittacidae > Nestor > Nestor notabilis. The sequence continues at coordinate 138,314 of NW_009937582.1, forward strand.
GGATATTAGGGTGGGTTTTTTTCTGTAACGTAATGTTTCTGACAGGCAAAATTAAACATGCTTGGATACCCTAAGCTGTACATTCCCATAGCCTGAAGTATTTCTCTTCAGGCTCAGCTCAGTATTTTGTATTTAAAGCACTTGATGACTGATGTATTAAACCAGTGTACTCAGTGGCTCATCATTCTGGGGTGGTGCAAAGGGACCAGGGCTGGATCAGTACAGGTCCAGGAGACTTGGTTTACCACAGCAGCTGCTTTGCTGTAGCTCATTGGTATCCATGTGCCCACAACCCCACTGGAAAGCAGTGTAGGCATATCACAGTCTTCTCATCACTTTTGCAATTCCTGTTTTTCTTTTCCTGTTTAGAAAACCCACATTCATGTCCTCCAGTCTCCTGTTCACAAGTAAATATTTTACGCAACAGCTAATTTGGAAATTATTTAGGATGATGTTTAATTTAAGGCATTTATTCCCACCATTAAAATGTACCCTGTTAGCAGTGACTAGAGCACAAAATCATCTCTCTTACAATTAACTGACACCTAGCTGAGTCAGCAAGAAAGAAGCTTAGCCTGCCCTGCTGCCTGAAGAATCAGGGCCATGAAGAAACAGGGACAGACAAGTCTGTCTAAAATTTCAACTGTGCCTGCAATGCTCTGAAACAAAGGGCAGGTCTTTAGCAGGGTAGTATTGTTCAGCTCCTGATAACATATACACACTGTGAAAGTTTCTTTTAAATATCATTCATCTTTCCAAGTTTCTCAATATAGCCCACACAAGGTTTTTACAAGACAGGAATTTTTTAAAAGCCCACTATTTGGAACTTGCAACTGAAATTACCTATCTGAAATTTACCTTTAATTTACAATAATTAAATTATAAAGTCAGAAAACCAGAAAAAAACCCCTCCAGATTGTTTGGTCAGGTGGATCATTCTTATTTTAGAAGTAGATCAGTCCAGCCTCAGCTATAGATCTCTGAGTGGTGTTTATATAACAGCTTAAAAGATTTACTCTCTTCTCTCTCTCTTCTGCTACAAACTAGAAAGGGGGAAATACCTTGTATAAAATGTCATATCAAAACACAAAATCCCTATTCAGATTTCTTTTAAGTATTATCACAGCTTTCCTTCATTCACTTCCTACCTCATTTTGGTGTGATTATGTTAGTAAGGTATTCAATGAACAATTACATGGGACAGAATAACTTTTAAATTCACTTATGACAGTACATCACACCATCGTTTCACACAGTAACTCCAGTGAGGGAAGCAAAATGTTGGTTCACCATGATATGACACCCCATAGCAGGTGGCAAAATAGTCGAGCCATATCATTGCAAAGGGTGCTTGCTCAAGCAAAGCAACACTGCTTGGAGGATTTTCAGTCTTCCCACTGAGCATGTGGCAGAGATGGCGTCATGGGGGAAACTGGGGTCAGAGATGGCAGTAACATAAGCCACCCCCAAGAACGGGTGGCAGTGGGTGCTGTGACTCCAGCTAACCTGTAATGTTGGGCAAGTCACAAGCCTGACCATGCACGCACCATGGGTCCTGTGTCACCAGCTCGTCTTTCCCCTGTGCCTTCCAGAATGCTTATTTCAACACACACAAATTTACCAAAGAATAGCAAAAAACACCTTAAATTAAGAAGCTTTCTTTTCTCACCTTTATAGTAACCTTCTTGCAAAAAGCACTTTTGTAAATGTCATGATACACTGGAATCAATCATAGTACATACCCATTAAATAAAACAACAAAGTAATTCCTGAGAGCCATGGTATTTCAAGACATCCAGGGTAAACAGAAAATTTTGTTGGTGCTTGGATTCATTCTTGGATGATCTGACAAGAGACGAATACAAGAAAAACTCATGGTTGTGCCTGAGTCATAACCAGCAGGAGATTTTACTATGTATGTATTCTACTCTCTGTGGGAAGAGAAGATAAAGCCAAGTGTGGTTTACTAAAATTTTGTGACCAGTGGATTTCCTGCTTAATAAAACATAACTAAATTCATCTAAGCTTCTCCAGATGGATATTATTTATGAATTGGGGAAAAGATAAAATTAATAGGAACATCAAAGATGTGCTGAAAAGTTTCCTGCTTATATATTATCTGACCTCCAAATGTTCTTCTTCTGCATTTCCTGCAGCAATTTGGCTATTGGTCAATCTGTTAACTGTTCCTTCTACAGAAATGCAGATGTCAGGTTTATAAATATCTGAATCAGAGCTGGGATTTAAAATTCACGTTGATTTAATTCCTGTTCAACAAGGTGACATTTTTTTCAGGGACCAGATGCCCTGGCCTTATCTCTTTGCATCACTCCCCTGGCAAAAGAGGGAGCACACGCACTCAGGATTTCTCCAGTAGAGCCAGCTATTCATTGCCCACGGTATCAGACAGAGGGATCTCTTGGCGTGCATGACCATAACACACTGCTTTTGTTACGGCAGGAGTTCTTTTGTAGATAAAATTCTGGAGACCACTGTGGCAACTGAACTATAGAGGTATTTATCATACTTATACTTGCTCACACACTGCAGTTCAGAGCACTCAACAAACTGTAACATGGAGATACAGGCACCATTCTGTCCCAAATTCACGGGGTTCAAAGAATTCAGAATTACTTCTCCATTTTTTTCATCCAACTATACTGTGCCCCTTACTTGAAGAGCGTATCAGATAAACTTTTTTTTTCCCAGTTTCCCCACACTCCAAAAAAAAAGGACTACAAGGATGTCATTGAGAGAGCTCCACTCTGCCGATAAACCTCATACTCCAAGTTTTCTGCCACTTCAGTAATATTTCTCTCTCAAAACCCACACGTGCTGAGAGAAGCTTATATCTGTAAATCCCAAGAAGCTCTTTAGGCTCGTCATTAAGAGCATATTCTGTTGACACTTCATAGAAATCACAGATAGGAGAGCAAGTAATAGAAGAGGCTAGAGAGAATTTCATTAAAATAAATAATACATTCTGTGTATGTTCTTAAGGAGCTTCACAAACATGTGTCAAAACACTTCAGCGATAATTGTGACTACTATTCCTCTTGTGAGACTGTAGCTTTTACTACTATAAGCAGAGATTTCCAGGAGTATACCTGCTGTCCCATAGCTCCACACTCCCCACAAGGCAGATCATGCAGCATGGATTTGGGACCACTGCTGCTGGAGGGCGGTAGCAGCCAGCCAGCCATACTGCATGGCCTACTACAGGGGAACACAGGAGGCTGTGAGAGGTCAGGAAACCAGCCCTAACATGGTGTGCACAAGCAATACAGAAAGGAAAAACCATGGAATTAACAGTGAGGCTTCAACAATGCCAGTGTCATCAACTGCCAAGTGCTACAAAAAAATAAGCCTGACTGCGAGTCCTAGACAATGGCTGCAGAAGAATCACTTTAAGTTGTAATCAAGGTGAAGAGGCAGCAGAAGAGGGACCTCTCATCTGCATAGTAAATCCCTTGCATTTAGTTAAAGATTTGTCATATAATTAATTTACTGAATTTTGAGGGCTTATATTGTTCTATATGAAAATTTAGATTAATTTACATCTCATAGTAGCTAGCTCTTTTTGCTGAGCTAACATGATCACACAGCACTTTTCAATGGATTTAATCGTTACATATCTGTAGAGAGAACTTCCTGTTTAAAGACAATTGTGTGATATCCTGTGAAGCCCATGTATCGCTCTTGGCAGCCCACATGCTTCCAGATGTGCATTAGAAATGCAAACTAATCTTATCCTGTGGTATAAGTCAGCATCACTTGCTGCTGAATGCATCCAAAACCTGGATATTTTAAAAACACACCTCAAATAGCTGTGCCTCATGCTAAGTATTTCTGCCTCATCTGCAAAGGCAGAGTGATCCTTTGGTGCCATAATGGGACTGAAATCCTGGCTTCAATGTGTTACTGGACAAGCCCTCCTCAATCATATTGCTCTTTCATATGTCCACAAGGACATCAACACTGACTGTCCTAAAGTAAACACAGTTTTTGCACAGGATGAAGACGGCCAGTGTTGTCAAGCTCCTGCAAATGTTCAAATTCTAAAATGGTTCAATGAGGCCACAGAACACCATATGAACATGAAGCCACCGCAGTTTTGCCTTGCAGCCTATAATACAATACAAAGACTTGCAAAGTAGTCCCACTTAATACATTCTGGAAGTTGTACCTTTTTCTCACCCTTCCTCCAGAGTGGAGAGCTCTCCACTGGCTGCCTGGGGGTTGCTGGTAGTTTTGCTATTGTTCTTCCCTTCCTTTTTACGAATAGGATAGTTTTGTCATATGCTGTCAGTATGCATCATTTGAAAGAGTAACTTGAACAGGTTCCATTTCTTAAATTAAGATTCACTTTTCCAAACGGCTTCACTCTGATTGCTGGAGAACAAGCTTCTTTGGATGCGTTTCAGCCCATGGATCCCTTCTTATTCACATCAACATCTGATGAGCTGTTAATCACATGGGGGCAGGAAGAGCTGAGCTTGGAACCAGGAGCACCCCAGCACAAGGCAGGGACCAAGGAACACCCCCTCATGGCCCCAGTTTGGGCCAGGGGAAGCAATGGGCTCACTCCAGGGACACGAGGTGATGCTCAGGGAGCCCAGCCAGGGCAGCAGGGCACTGGGCCAGGCATAGTGTGGCCTCGGACAGGCCTGGGGCCTGGGGGAAAAGGGATGGAAGCATTCTGTTTTAGAAGCTACCTTTTACCACCTATAACATTTCAATGAAAATACTATGAAAAAAATATTAAAAGGTTTCTAAAACTTCTGAGCACACTCTTGAGAGTAAACAGATATAGATACCCAGGCTAATTTTTGCAATAATTTTGTTTTCAATTACAGTTTATACATTATTAAAATGAGTAACAAATTAATACAAAATGCTACTATCCACAACAAAATTATTTTATGGTCTATATTCACTAGTTGTTCACACACATTTTTCTTTTCCAGCATTCAGTCAGTTGTAAGAAAAATTATAGTGTCTTGCAAAACACTTTTGTTGTCATATCATGAAGAGTATCAGTTCTCTTACATGTGTCTTAAGTGCAAACAATACAAATTGTGGGGAATCAGTCACTCAAGAAAGCTCATAGCCAGGTTTTAAAACTAAGTTCCTGCAAAAACTATTTTGTTTATTCCTCACTAAAAGTAGAATTTACAGAGTCAAGAATACAGTGAAATTTTAAATATGCACGTGCGGAATATAGCATCTACATCTATGTTTAAAACTTACTTTGCAAGGTCTATATCATAATAAATTCCAAACCCTTATATTTGTCTTGTCTCAGTTTTGATCTGCTGCTTGGCTATATACTACATTATCAATAACAGACAACAAAATAGCTAAAAATATGTGTCTACTATGAGAAAACTGTAATGCAGTTCCTAAAACATTAGGAATAAATTCTGCATACAGTTAAAAGATGTCCTGATGTATTATTACGTGGGTATTTTATTTGTTGCTGAGTTATTTGTTGAGATCATAGCAACACCAACAGCCAAGCTGGACATACTGCCTTGGTACCATAGCCATACATCATGACAAATAATGAAAGTGCAAATACTATTAATTCAACTACACAGCTCATTATGATGAAAAATTTATTCGCAGATACCTCCTTGATTAATGACTAATGCCTGGTTAATCTTAAACATATCCAATAGGAAAGAAACTAAAGTCAATGAGAGGTACCTGACATCAGAGTGAACGTAATTTATCACTTCATTGAATAGTCCATGGCATTGTTCACTGTGCATACAAACACACAAACACTTCCACAACCTCCCTGGAATAATTAAGTATTCAGGAAGTACACAAAAGGACAGAAAACTCATGAGGCATATGGTATAGGTATTTGCATAGACAGTAGACAAAGGCTACATATATGCATACAAAAGCTATGAGTAAAAGAGAGAAAGAAGACATGCTGTCTGAAGAGAAATCTGTTCTTTCTTCTGTTGTACTCAGTGGCATTTTAGAAGTTGCCAGAATTGTCAGTGCTTTCTGCTTCAGTACACCTACCCAATTTCCTCAAATGTTTGGAGCTGCATTTCAACTGGACAGATTTACTTCATATGAGTGCTTAAGAGCATATTTTTTGCATTACCATTTCTGATGTCTCAGACAGATTTCTACAACACATCTTCTGAAGAATTGTAAAGGCCTGATAAAGTGCTATATTTTTTATTCTGCACTAAACTGTGTTGTATTAAGCCTGGTCCTTCAAAACATTTACATGCATTTAACTAGTCTTGAATCTAACTAGTCTTGAATCTAAGAGCAAGTGCCTTTGTCATGCGTGGCTTATGTATAACAGCTGCCACATTGACTCAAACCAATATTCCATTGAACCCAGAAGAAACAGAAGATGGCACATGGAAAAAGCACATGAGCATGGCCATTGTGTGCAGTCCCTTCTCCCTGTACCACCCCAGGCTTCTCACCTGGAGAAGTCCCATCCATCGTCATGTGGGTGCTGAACCATTTACCAAGGTCAGCCTACAAGATTCAGATCCGGCCCCTAGGTTATTTAGAGATTTGTGCAGGGAACAGAAACTCCTATCAAACAAATAATGAAATAATTCGAAATAACTTGTATAGTAGTGCTATTAATCAAGTCTACTAATTTATTGGAATCTCCCTGCAACATGTAAATAGTTTGCTTAAATACAGACCATAATGAGCTCTGGGACCAGAAACAATTCTCTATTCAAAACAGAAGCAAGGTCCAATATACTGACATCCAACAAGACGGTAGCAACCACTGCCAGCAAAGCATGTACCAGTGATTACATCCCTTTTTTGTAACGAAAAGGGCAACCCCTACCATTGTGCCAGTGTCATAACAGAATTAGGGCCAAGGTTACTCCTTTCCAAACCATCCTGTCAGGGTCCCCCGAGTGCATCTAGAACAGCAGCTGGCTCCATGGCCTGAACTGGAGGCAAATGGTGTGATAATGAAGGCTGTCTGCTAAACAGCTCAGGGAGTTCAGATGAGCAGGTGTAGTAAGTGCTCATGGTACAGAGGGGAAACAGGCTGGGCGAGAAGGGAGGGGAGTGCAAGCCAACTCAGTAGACCTGTCACTAGGTAAAGCATATTTACAAATGTACCAGTCTTACAGTGGTGACAGAGACCTATTGTTGAAGAACTGATTTGCATGAGTTTTGGAGGAAATCTGCTTAGAAATTCAGCATTATCAGCTGCTAGTTTGACGTAGTTGGAATTCTGCTGGAATTTAATTTGTCATGTCACTCTTTTAAATGTAACATCTAAGCTAATTGAAGAAAAAACCCCACGCTCTTCGAAGGTTTTCCTGGAAATGGTTGAAATACCTAATTTTAAAATAACCCCGAATTTGATGGTAGTCTTTCAGGGAATAAGGACTTTCCCTTTTGCTAGATTACCAGCCAAGCACTTCTCTTATAGAAAGAATGATTAAAGAAAAGTAAACTGTGGACTAACGAGGAGATTTTTTATTCTTGGGTACTTAACAGAAAGGGGTGATGAGAATATTAACTAGATGAAGCTTGAATAAAATTAACAAAAATAAACTAAAACTAAGGAAAAGCTTTTCAATTCCAAATAGAGGAGGAAGAAAGGAACTATATTATCATGTGCACCTGCAGTAGCTCTAGTGGTCTGCAGCTTTAGAAAAGCACAACATAAATTACTGTGTAAAATCTATGAAGCTGACACAAGACTGAATTCTGAAGTAGCTGTCACACAAACTCTACTAGAGTTGCTAGAGCAGGGAAGGAAAATTAGAAAAGTCAGTATGGTGCTGCCTTAAAATAACGACTTCTTGCCAAAAATATAAAGACCAAAATCATCACTGGCCTGGGAAACATAAGAAAGACTTTGCTGTTTATGGAGGTTATCTGGGGACAATAAATAGAAAGCAAGCAAAATCCAAGCATATCTTCAGAAAGAAGAGGTGCAAAAATCCCATTATAATGTTAGATTTTCAAGATTTTGTAATGCCTAATTAATCCACACTTCTTTAACTTAAGCCCATGGACTGGCTGCAAAGTAAAAATTTTAGTGCTGAAAACCCCATGAGAACTTCTATGCTACTGAATGGCACAAAGCACGTTAAAAATATAGAGGGCTTTTGATAGACATCTGCAATAAAGTCAACTGTTGCACCTTGAAAGTGCCCTGCAGGCAGCATGACTTCCATTTATCAGAAATTTAATACATTAAAAGCAGAAGTTATATGGGTAGCCCAACACCCGACTGCATAGAGTTGGACCAGGGAAGCAAAAGTCACTCTTTGAAAGTGAACACTTAAATGAATTTTATGCTCCTGGAGTGTTAAGACCCCAGAGAGGCCTCAGGGGTAAGAGAAATTACAGTTCTAGTCTATATACTCTCTATTCAACAGTCAGAGCAGCTGACCTCTTAAAAATAGGAAGTGACTGACCCTATATCTCAGTAAAATAGTGATGTGTCAATAACTTCTGTGTTTTTGAGGCTAGTACACAAATTTTAATGCCTCCTAGTCACTCTGTACAAACAACCACTGGTTCTCAGCCATCGGTCTGAGAGGCACCAAAAGCTCTATGGAAAAGGAAGTTTAGCAATAACTAAAGAATGATACTTGTTCGGATCAGTGTGCAGACTACCTCTAGAACATTACAGTGCTGAAAATAGTTCCTTATCTGCCCTCCAGTTCATAGGGCCAGATGATATGAACTCCTTGTAATAAAAGGTAGAACCCCTAAGGATATTAGTTTGCTGGGAAATAACAATAGAGAAGAAAGAAGCTGTTAGAGTGAAAGATGGTGAGCTTGAAAGGGAAAAAATGAAAGAAAAAAAGAATGAAGTATTTTCAGAAACCAACATGAGTGCCAAGAAGAGGTAAAAAAGGGAAAGAAAGCTGAAAGCTACTGAGTGACCTTTACTTTTAACATGGAAAATAAATGTTCTCTTTTATAGCTTCTTGTTAAAGTAAGACCAGTAAGCAATCATGAATCTTTACACAGTTTTATAGTTTCCCTTTCAGTGAACCATTTCAGTTTTACACACAGTTTTATAATGTAACTGCATAAGAAAATAAGCTTACTCTTAAAATGCCACAATGAGAGCCTATGCAGCTGCAACTGCAGCACACGCACATTTATGTTTGAGTAAAAAATAAGCTGTAATATTTTTTTAATTCACAAAAAATCTGCTTTGAAATGGAACTGAAACAATATTTCCTAATAGCCTAATACTGAAACCAAAACAGAAAACAGAATACCCACCACCACCATACATGCACACAGCCGTAATCACTATTTTTTAGTAGACATTGTGCCTTTGATCTCTCCTGGCCCTCTTCCATCTTCTAGACAGTACAATCCGGAAAGAATCATTGTCTATCAGATACTTCTCCACCCCTCACTAGCCCTGGACTGCCTACCTGTGCAGTAATGTCATCTCTAAAACACAGTAAACATCCTGCAGCACTGTTCTGCTGCAAGCAACGAAGTCAATACCCACAGACTTTTATCTGACTTATCTCCCCCCTGGAAATAGACCCCTTCCCAGAAGTCCATAAAAGCTGCTGGAAAAGGTGGTGAACATGCCACAAGTCATTTTTCCTCATAGGTATAAATCAGGGATTGCCTCTGTGTGCTCATCTGGAGGAGGCTGTCAGGATCCTCATTTTTGTTAAGTCCTTTCTTACAGAAGACTTTTGCTGACAGCACCTGAGTGAGCAGGACAGATTCAAGGTATACTCAGAGCCAATAGCTTTGAGAATAGCTGGAGATTTTTCCTATTTTACACACAGTTTACTAGTACCAAAGCCCAAACTCTAATATATCAGTCCAGTAGCTTTGATGTGACCTTGACACTGGTATCTGGCATTTTTAAGTAGTTTGTGAGCCTCTGTCTTGCATGCTTTGTCTTGTTTTAAAATGTCTTTCCTCCACTCTGGCAGAAAACTAGACCAAGTTATGCATACCTTCAAGATGAGGCCCATCAAGTAATTCAGTTCTTGGTAGCTCCTCCATTCAGAACATCCTCTGGATAGCCTGAATTTCCTGGGAAAATAATTAAATAGATACATACACAACAAACAAACAAACAAATAAATAAATAAATAAATAAATATCACCGAAAGCACTTAGATCTCAAAGGTTTTGTAGCAACTGGATTCATCTCACGTCCCACTCTTCCATGCTTGTCGTCAGACTACAGCAGAGGATGGAGGAAGGGAAATGCACAGATTACCTTCCTTCCCCCACTGTGGCCAGAGCAATGGTCCCTATCTGCCTCCCTTGCAGAGGAGAGGGTGAGCTTACCCAGGTGGGATGCGGGTTGGTATGCAGAAGCAGGGTGGGGCCATAGGGTAATTTTCCTCTGCCCAGAGTGACAGAACCCCTCTATAAAATATGAATTAAAGTGATACACATACTTTAAAGCTGCCTCCAGAACTCTATCCCTTCAATTTATAAAACATTTTGACATGCTCAACTCCCTTTGGGTTTTAAGCTCAGGTTTTGAACTCTGATTTTGCCAGGAATTCAGTAGCAGAGAAGAAAACCTGATGAGAGAAATTTCTGTCCCTTGAAGTCAATGCCATACAGTGAGAATCCACTGATATGCCAGGCAATATTACACCTTTTGTTCTCTTTTTGTGCTAGATACCATGGAGCTTTATCAATGAAGTCATACTAGCAATAACTTCTAATAAATACATGGCACATAGTGGCTAAAAGGAGAAAGAAAACAACTTTAATGACAGATAAAAGACCCTTCACACAAAATGTTTCTGGAGGAGTTATTGTAAGTGGCAGCAGCACCCTATTCTTCAGACTCCTGCTTTTTGATATACTGAGCTTCAGGGCTAGTCTTCAAAATGGATGCACTGCCTTATAAATGGCTTAGCATATTGTAGCATGCTTATGAAATCCTGCCAAATTTACAGCCTGCTGCTGACTTTCCCCTAGATCAGACCTCCTCTCCTCTGCCTGCCAGTAGAGGCCCAGAGAAAAGGAAGGATGGACACAGCAAAAGCTGACAAGAAAACATAAGGTCAGAGGAAACACAAACCCAGGCGAAAGGCAAGAGGAAAATAGGAGGCTAAACCAGCTGGGTTTTTTGTGCTTTTCTGTCAAGTTTCATGTGAGTGAAGACATTATGGGAAGTTATCCATCCTGACTTTCCTTTCATTAGACGGTTTTTTCTGTTGGCACATTGCCTCTGCAGAACTGCTTACCATTTCCACTGGTTCAAAGCCTGCAAGCACACCTGGCATGGCACATTCACGTACTGCTGGAAGAAGAAGTAGTGAGAATTAAATCCTAGCAGAGAATTGAAATAGTAAAGCAGCAAAGGAAAAGAAACTCTGGCTGCCTATTTACCATCCCTGGCAGGGGAAACCCAGATACTCTGGGTGCCTTGAGGCTCTGCTTTTTGACCTCACACTGGCACAAATCAGCACCAACTCTATGACATTAATAGAGTTATATCAGCACAGGTTCACAATGAAGACCCCTGGTGCCTTCACTTCAGGATATATTTCCTATTATGATTTCTAAATGTGCACTCCAGCACCTTCATGTCTTTCTTGTAGAGAGGGACCCAGAACTGAGCACAGTATTTAAGGTGTAGCCTCACCAGCTCTGAGTACAGGGGCATGATCACTTTCCTGGCCCTGCTGGCCACACTTTCTGATACAGACCAGAATGCTGTTGGTCTTCTTGGCCACCTGGACATACTCCTGGCTTATGTTCGTATATTATGGTACATAGCATTGCAAAATACTAATTATCTCTGACCTGCAGGGATATATATACATATATTTTGTTTTAACCAGTATCTATGCTGCTGCACATCTGTGTATTTGTGAAGCTTGGTTGTGACAGATGCAAAATATTTGTATGTGATTTGAGATAAGGGCAGAGGATTGTCACTTTGAAAGTACATGGTGGTAAAAGAATGTTGAAACACAGGCGCATGAAAGGGAGGGTTGATCATTTCATTTATGTACTCACCAGCAGGTCCCTCATTCATCCAAAAAAGTGTCACCGGTGTCAGTATTTGCAGACTTGAGGAGCTAATTGATGCAGCTGCAGTTGAACTCAATATTTTTGCTGGCAAAATAATGTGACGCACTGTTGAATTACAACAACCTAAAGAAGTTGCAGGTGGTCTGCCAAAAGATGCAGCAGGAGACCAGGTTCACTGTGTGAGCACAAAAGCAGCCTCATATCAAAATGGAGAGAGACTGTATGTTTTCTGCATGCATGAGGATAGCCAAAGGCTAGGAAACCCTAAGCAATTTTCAAGCTGGAGGATTAGAAGGTGAGCAGCTGCAATACCAATGCTGTATAACTTTGGGACTTCTCATTTAGACAAAATCCACCCCATTATCAGGAAATCTCTGAAAGGATTTTGCTCATTCTGGCTATTGACAAGGAGGAAAATAAGTGCATCACCTACTATAGCTGACTGCAAGATCAGTCAGCTTTAATTACACACATATTTCTGGAAGGCATATTTGAAAGACTTTGGATTTCAAACTCTTGATATGTCATCGCAGACTTCTTAGTATGTAATGGGGCTACCTAGATGCTAAGTGTTACTTTCCATATTACTTGAATTGGTCCTGAACTAGGAAAAGTAACAGACATTAGAGAGCCATTACAGGTGTCAGTCTGTATGCCTCTACAGTAGGAAAAAAATTGGAACTTCCAACCCAAACCATTCGATGATTCTGTGATTACTGTACATGAAGGTTTTATGTAACATCATGATCTGGCCTTCATCAACAGCCTGATTCAGAAACTTCAAATTTGTACCCACCTTCATATAGTGTTATTTTTTTCTTTTTGAGCATTTTGGGAGTGAAGATTTCATACACTAAAGCAATACCCAGTATCTCCTTGACTTAGCTATAGGCCACCTAATTCAGGTGATTTTTTTCCCCAAATAGATTATTTTGCAGTTCCCTGCAGAGAATTTTATTTAATCCTGATAAATGAAAGTAACTGTTCCTCTCAGTTGAAAATTTTGATACTTCCTTTTTTATCTTGTTTTCCAAACCACACATTAACATAAGGAGCATTTTCTTAGTACAGAACACTGTGGTATGCCCTATTAAACTATGCTATCTTGTAAAACAATGATTGAATTGTATTCTTTTTATGTTTGCTGGATATCTCTTCTCTTGGTTGGTGACCTCTTTCATGATGGTCAATGAATATTAAACCACTAGAAACCAAGAAGCCTGATGCCTGTCAGTTTTTCTCATATATCTAGCTGTCTTTTGATCTCAACAAGGTACCCACATCAGGAATAAGGATTTGAGGAATCCTCCTAAAGCACCAAAGCATCAGACCAGGACCTACTTTTCCACTCTAGAGTTTTTTTCATAGTGCTCAGTCTTTACTCTGCAAGAGTGGAGTCACTGAGAACTGATTGTATTACACTGATCTTTTAAGCACCTGCAGTTTGGCCAAGGGACCAATCTCTGCCACAAGCCCTGGGTACAGGAACAGAGACTGCACAATCTACAAGAGCAGAAATAACTTAAGAGTAACAGGCCCAACTTTTTGTCAGATTTAGCAAAAAAGCACATCATTAATGCTGTACAGAGGGAGAGACTCAAAACATTTTAAATGAGGGGAAAAAGTCATGTTTCCCGCCAGCTAAACTTGGTAGGAAAGATAATGCACTATACTGTAGATGTAACCGTGAGTTACTACAACTACTTTACATCAACTACAGAGAACTTGATCATCACCACAAAGAGTTCGTAGGCACTCTTGTGGAGAACTGCACCTACAGCCTCGCCAACCTCTTCCTGGTTTTGAAGAGGAACAACAAAAACTGTACATTCATGACTGTATATTTGAGTAATTTTTCATTCACAAAGAGCAAGTTGGGGAACTGCTTCCTGTGAATCCTATTTATGTTAATGTAATATATGCATGCTGGTAGTTCTCAATACATTTTTACTGCACTGAGAAACAATGGGAACTTGTAAATTCCCCTGGCTGTAATAGAAAGACCACATAGCCTTTTAGATAAAGTACCTTTTATTTTTTAGGCTAATGCTACACAAACAATTGTATTCAATAGTTCAGCTTAGCAACACTCCAGGAGGACATGTTATGAGAAGCTTTTTTACTCATGAGACGTTAATGCTACGCACAGGAAATAATTATATATAGCAAATGGAGGAATGTGCAAATTTACCAAATGTTTATTATTTTGAATCCTACACTCCTGTATGTTTGCAATCATAAATCACTCCTCACCTAGGAAATTGAGTTTCAACCTCTCATTTTCCTTAACTAAAGCACTACCTATGGTGTAGGCAACAAAAACCTTATAGCACCCACACAAACACCTATTATACTAGATTTATACCTCTTCTCCTCTTCAAAATAATCTTCCTGCTCATAACATTTGATCAGTTAGTGTAGAAAAAAATATTACAGCTGTATGGTGCAACTTGAGGATATTTCTCTATGCAGTATAAAAAAGTAATTTTATGTCATGGATTGAAAAAGCAGCATATAGTAGACAATTCATGGCTAACAGTATGTGTTCTAAATATAGCCATTCTACCAAAAAGTGCAAAGAAGAAACAGGAAATTCTCTTGCATTGTTACACTGCCTTGTCAGTTACCTTCTTTCACTACTGCACACACATAACAAAAAAAGAATGAAGAGATTAAATATAGATAATGTATTTATCAAGAGAGATCCTAAATGTCAGGAATTAATTTAGACACACATTCTTCTGGTTGAGGAGGAAGCAATAATGACAAACAGTTATACTGTACCATTCTACCTGAAACAGAGAAAGCTTTTTTATATTGAACCTATTAACAGTTTTTATTTGCCAGAAGAAACTATTGATTGGCATTACGGCCAAATGTATTTAGGAGAGTAAAATTATGATTTGCATACACAGTATGCATGATTCTGTACAGCAATATAGAGGAACTCATGGAAGGACACTGACATTCCCCCATTAATCATCTACATATCAGCATGAATTTTAGTTGTGCTTCATTTTAGAAATACACTTGACAACTATATTTTCATTGAATTTTGAAACTTATTGCTGTTCTTAATTATCACATCTGTTCTCTGGAAAAATATAAAAGCCTTAGTTTATCATACACTGAACATGTCTCTGGAGACAGGGAAAACAAAAGGAAAAGGGAAAAAATATAAAAATCTGTGAGAATACGTTTTCAAATACTGAATCCTTCTACTCATTGGTTCCTGGAATCTACTATGAATCACACTCAGTTGTGTTTTCTAAAGGTAAAATCCCACTAAACCAACGTTTTATTTAGCATCATAAATAACAGCATAAGGTTTGAGGATCAGTTTGTTACAAAATTCTCCATATTACTCGAAAGTCACGATTCCCAGTTCAACATTTCTTGGCTTCAGTTTCTAAACCAACTCATTTTTTGAAATAATCAGATATTAAAAAAATTGGAGGAAAACTGAAGCATATCATTTAAGGCTGACTAACATAACACCCAGTTCCACATTCAGCTGATGCACAGAGAACATTTCCATAGCATATTCTTGAAAATATAGCAATAAAACAATAACAATTGAAATGCAGTACAGTTTAAGCAGAGATTTGGTAGTAGGCTAAGCACACCCAAAATTGTCATATTTTTAAAAGAAAAAGAAATTGAAAGACTACAAAGCTCACATGAACACAGGTTGTATAGGTGCAAGAATCGTACACAAGGCAAATAGAAGTCTATGAATTCTAGATATGGAAGTATTTACATTAAGGCGGTTATTCATGCAAAGATACTGATGTAAAAGCAGGAA
>NW_009937582.1:154167-163606 GCF_000696875.1 Nestor notabilis
ATTGGTGAGGTGAAGGACAGAGCTGATTCCTGGAAGGAATTCACACAATTACTAAAATTCCATGTTAAGATTAGGAAAAAGAAAAATAAAAATCAACACACCCAAAGTCCAGGAAGTGAACTCTGCATAGTTTTTGTGTAAATTAATGCAGATAGACTAATTTGATGCCTGTGGAACCTTACCACAAAACAGTTTTTGCACAAAAGAGCTTTTTTTCAGCTACTGTACCTTCCCATGTGATTTTATTCCTTAGAGAAAGACTGTTGCACAGCTGTAAGACATTGCATATATGTGTAAGATGCTACAGAAACCCAAAACTCATTCATGTCATCATTCACAGAGAAAGAGTGAGTGCATTGGTGACAACATACTTGATAACTGGCTGAGTTGTTAACTGTAATAAAATTGTTTGGAACAGAGAGGCCTGATGTTTTCATTAAGCTGGTTCTTACAAAACCATTACTGAGGCAGAGTTGTGGCAGTTGCAATTTTTTCTGAATTATGGTGCTCTTGAGCGTGGAAACACTGAGATACAGAACACTAGAAGAGCATCTGTTCTTGAAAGGAATTATTTATGAATATAAACAAGAGTATATATTTGGATGTGTGTGTGTGTGTGTGTACATACACATGTACCACATACACAGACAAATACTCTCACTGAATTATTTCCACATGGCACACATGGCCCCCAGCTGTAGCTCCAAACTCCTGAGGTTTGTCCTGTGTCTAAGCTTAAGACTGAGTGGTCTTATACTTCTGCTGTCAAGGAACTCAAGTGAAATGCCTAGAGAGAGAGCACACCCTCCCCTCCTCTAGTGCTGGTTCACACAGAAGGTAGGAATCCCTCTCTTCACTGCCCAAATGGGAACAGAAGTCAACAGGATGCTGCAAGGAGATTTCTAGGGAGTTAGTTTGAAGTATCAAAAACATTGGAAGTAAGATATGCAGAAATAATGTAATTAGAGTTTCAAATTCAAACATAGTCAAAGTGAAGAAAAATAATTATTTAGCAACTTTTCTAATAATTTCTAAGGGAGACAATGCAATTAATGTTAAAGGGATTGAAATGGCAAGGCGAAAGTGAGTGTTGGAGAAGAATCAGGTTTGCTGCACCTGCTGAAACTCTTGTTTCATCTTGCACAAGTGATTTGTTTCTGTATTTTTCATGTGTTGAATGTTTGTGATCTAATGCCAAAAGGTTCTGAGTTACTAAGTTTCAACTGGGCAGAGTGGGAGCTGCTTTTCCTATACATGATGTGTAAATTATGCTGCATTCTGCAGAAGTTTTAAGTGTCAAAACCCCAGCATTAACAAATACTTTCCCAGGACTTCTTAATTACTGCTTGCAGATTCTAGAATTGGAGTGACAGCCCCAAAAAATACCAGGATGAAAAACCAGTGAGGAAATTAATCATTCAGTTGGCACAGTGAAGTCTAAAGATTACCTTGAAGGAGGTATGGTATTACCTACATGCAGAACACTGAGGAGAGGGCAAAATACTCCTGCCCATCAAGCATCTTTAGGCCAAATTAAGGTAATCAGAAGCTCAAGCAGTATGGACTTTTATCATCAAAGGTTATAAGAAAATATAGGCTCTGTCAGGCTAAGATAAATTACACAACAGTCAAATACTGACATTTTCATTGATTCAGTCCCCAATATTGTTATTTAATAATATTCTTCTACAATAACATATATGCGAGTAAGTGGGAACACAGGCACATGGATGATTATTGTTGTATTAGATGCAGTGACCTGTTACACTGAGCATTACCCTAACTCAGTAGTACAATCGGCTCTGTTGTAAATAAAGGAAACTACCTCATAAAGACCTTCATGTGGAAAGATAAAGCTCTTAAGAAAGAAAAATTCTATAACACCACTAAATATCTCAATAACAGTGATTTTGCTGTGTTACTTGTGTACATATCCTGATTCAAACTCACATTTAGTCTTTAAGATGAACTTCCTGAAAGCACATATGTATACCTGCAGGCAACTACAAATGAAAATGTACTTCCAAAAGTAAAATGAATAAGGTTACATCTCTAGTCAAAGCAACGAAGTTTACATTTTTACAACTCCACCAAGATGTTCAGGCTTACTCACCACACTAGTCAGTCCTCTTGGGACTGTTAATATAGGGAAGAGGTAAAAGGAATCATTAACCTTTTTTAGTTTAGATACAAATTTTCTGAAATAACTTGATTTAGCAATGGCCCTGGATAGAAGCAACTGTGCCTAGTATTGTAGATGCCAATTAGTTTCAAGTGACAGAAAAAGATAAGGCTTTGATAAGTTTGATATACAGGAGAAAACACACAATATCCACTCTTCATAAACCACATCATCATAAAATATTTTGTTAAGACAACGATATGATCTGTCTTCTTAGAAGGACCTTGCACAAAATAACGGTGAGAATAGATTAGCTATCCCCACCATTTCCCATTCTCATCTTTTAGATCAGACTAGGGACTCCAGGAGTCTGTAGATATTCCAGACACAGATTTAGCTCAGGTTTCAGTGCAGTGAAATTTTGTCAGCAGAAAAGGTACAAGTTTCACAAGATTATACTTGACTCAAGTGACACAAGCTATGCTCCTAAATATATGGATCTTCTTGGAACTTGTTCTGCTAACTTTTTACAAGCTCTATTGGGCAAAGTCTATGTGCCAAGGCAGCCCATTTTTGTCATCCTTTAACTGCTTGCCTCTATCTTATAGCCACATATACCAAAAAACCCAAAAAAACAACACCCCACCTAACAGTCTAAAATTAAGATCTCATGCTCCAGTGTTGGCATTTTGACAAAAACAAACAGATCTCAAACTTTGTTTAGTGAACACTAGCATGGCAATTTATAGAAAGAGTCTGAAGAGTTTCCATTTTCCCTTGAATGATGGATGTCTAGGTCAGACAGTATTTCCCAGGCTGCACCAAAGTCACCTCCCTTCTTGCTGAGCTGTGGAATTACATGAGAAGCCCAGAGAAGAAGATGAATTCATGAAGTACCAAATACAAATCCTACCAGGCATTAAAAACTTAACAGGTCTTTGGAGACAAGCCATACCATGTTCATCTGTTAGGCAAAATATTTAATATTTCCCATGGGAAAAGCAGATCTCTCTTGTCTTCCAAAACATTTTTTTTCCCTTTAATTTCTATATATGTGCAATGTTACATCCTAAACTCTTTGAGAGTTTACATCATTCAGATTTTATGTCCAAGCCTATTACAAAAAGTCATCTAGGGAATCAGGACCTAATACTATGCTTAAACTCTAATTCCTCACATTTGGTTGGTTCTCAATTCTCCTTAATAGTGTCTTCATCAAAATCAGAAATGTCTAATTAATAAAAGGTGGAGTGAAATTTCTTTCTTTTCCACTCAGTTTTATTTTCATTGGGTTAAGGTCCACACAAAGGTAAGCTTACAATTAAATTAAATGGAAAAAAAAATAAAAAGGAAAATTTGGGAAGGTTGCAGATAGAAATATTAAATATTATCTCCATTAAAGCCATCTCTATCTCATTATGGAATGATTTTAAAGTACAGAAAATTATGGACAACATATGTTACATGCTAAAACAACACAAGTTCATGTTAGCCACAGATAGAAAAGTCAGGTTAACCAGTCTCACAATTCACAGAAAGCTGGAATATGCTGAGAAACTTTCTCTAAAAGTGAGTCCACAGGACTTTTCATGCCTGCAAACACCCATTTTTAAAAATTACACCTGAATAAAACCTATACTATTGGAGGCATCTGATGCATCTGTTGTGTTACTTTTCTACTAAATATCTATTGGTTGCAAAACATTTCATAAGCAGACTTTAGAAAAAAGAACTGCAGCACATTTAATATTAAGCAGCATGTTCAGAAATATTCTTTTCTTCATAAAAGTTTGCATGCCTCTTTTAACCCTCCTCTGTCTTACAATATTTTCTAGCTTCTGCCTACACCTGCAACAAATTTGGCACCTAAAGTTCACAGCTTTGTATAAGACTCCAATGCCTTGTATTCACACTTATGGAGGATGTGATTGTGTACAGATGCTTATTTTCATTTTCCAAGGGATTTTTCCTTTTCTATCCAGACTTATTTTGATAGTGTTCAAAGTAGAAGAGGAGTTGAGAGGTGAAATAAACTAAAAAAGCATGAGGTTTTGGAAAGAATTACATGGAATGTATATGAAATAAACATTAGCAAAGACAGCAATTATCTGTTCAAAAAGCAGTTAAAATTGCTTAGTCCTATTTACGTACCTGGGGAGACTTTGTGTCAGTAATTGATGTAGGATCCAGTCATCTGAGTAGTTGACAGAGCTTGGATTTCACCATATGCTGGTTCAGGGCCATTCAGTCCCGATCTTACTGTTAATAAAGAGCTTTACTTTTGACTGTGCATTTATTTTATCAACGGGATAAACAATTTCTGAAATTCAGAGGAGCATGTGTGGCTGGACAGGGCACCAGTCGCAGCAACAGCTGGATGGATTTGCACAGGAACCACCTAAAATCCATGTCCTGGCACTTGGCAGCATTGCTGCGTTGCACTTGAGTCACGTGCTCACGCTGAAAGAATGAATGATGTTATGAGCCTGGATTTAGTGCCAGAGATCTTATGACAGCAGATAATTTTGGAGACCATGGTGCTGAGAGCTCTGTCGTGCATCAGAACCACTGTCCCAGCCCTTCACAAAGGAGGCACAAACGTTTCCACTCATCACTTTGGTGAGAACAAGACCCTGAACAGGAAAACCAGGAAATCCCAGAACTGTGATTCTGTTTCTCGTTCCTACTCAATATGAAGGTTTAGGTTAACCACTCAAGCTCAGATTTCCACAGTTCTGGGATGCCTTAGATTTTAATGTTTTGGGTGGTATGAGGATCACCAGCACTTCAGAAGTCCCTAGTGCTCTTAAAACTAACTAAAGACAGTCCAAAATGAAACCCAAGTCACTGAATGCCAGGTAAGCAAACCCCATGAACTAGATAGACTTTTACAATACTGTCCACATGTTTTACATCTGCAAAAATGCTATCCTAAGGTAGGATTATTATCAGATATTTACTCAGACTATGGATGAAGGTGACTGTTCTTGCTTCAAACTTTCATGAAATTAGTGATCCCAGTGAGAAAGGAAGTAATCCTGTGACATGCTTTGCTTCCTATTTCATAAACCTCCTTCCTTTCAGCATTGTTTTCCTTCTTGAATTCTCAGTTTGGCCCTTTGCAGCTTTCAAGAAGAGCTGCTACCTAGTCAGAGTAAGCAAAAAATTGATGCCACAGCCATGAGTTCAAGGAAGTCTTGTAAACTCATCAGCGCTACTCTATTTGTATTGCCTTTTTTTTATTATTTATTTTTAAAAAAGGCACACAAACTGCACATCTGGCTGAAGTTTTCATCTCAATTATTAGGTCTCCACTGTTTTCTGTAAAGAGAAGACAATTTTTATTCAGATCAGAACTTGTTCAGCAGAGCTCAATCTCTTAAAAAAAATCTAGCCAAGGTCAAGTGAGTCTATGAAGGCAGGTTACAAGTAAGTCAGTAGATCTGAAGGTGATGGATGATGTCTATAGGTACCTGTCCTCTGGATACTCTTGGAAGAATAAGGTTTTATCACAGTTGTCAAAGATGAAGCCTTAGTTTAAGGAGTTCATGCTAATCAGGGTATGACTGGCATTCTCCTTGGGTCTCCTCCAGTCACGTAAGTAGAGAAACTCCACATGAATCTAAGACACAGCTGAGGAATCACAATTAAGGAGAAATTAAACTGATCTATTTGGGTCTTCTTTGATGATTTTTACTGGCATCCATTCCACAATAGCTAATATTGCTCTTACCATTTTACACTAACAAATCACCTCTTTGCCGCAGGCCTGTCTAGACATGTCACAGTGTTTGTAGACATGCAGACACACTGCAGGAGCTCACAAATACACCATCTCTTTGGGAGCCATTAACTCTCTGTTGTGTCATTTCTTACATCAGAGATCCTTTCTCCTCTTTCCTTCCCCTCCCCTTACTCTGCAAGCTTAATCTGCTTTGCAGATTGACATGGATTGAATGTGGAGCCTCTAGTGCATGGAGCACAGAGAAAGTGTCCTCAGACCTTTCCTATCTTACAACTATGAGTACATTTGGGTACTTCAGGGTTCTTCTGAGATTTTAAAATCAAGAACTGCTTCTTCTAGAGTCATTGACCGAATGGTCCAATTTGACTGTGTGCCTACAGCTAATAGACTTTGCTTGGAAGCCGTGAGTCCAGGCTTATCATGCTGCCCTGATTTCATCCAGATAACATTTCTACTTGCTTATGACTTGGAATTGCTTAAGGATTTATTTTCAGAAAGGGTGGTTTGTGGGTTTTTTTCTTGTTTTAAATATGGATTTGGTCATCAAAAACCAGACAATCACACTGAATTAAATCATTTCTGATTTAGGAAGAAGCGAACATGCACAAGAAGAGACACACATCTGGAAAACACAGGAAATGCAATTCAAGTGCTATGAGTAGATGGTTCAAGTTACTTTTCCCAGGTAATTATTCTCCTGCTCCCCTTCTACTCAGAGACATTTGCTGACTGCAACTTCTAACCTCCAGCGTTTTATACACTTAAAATAGAATCATAAGTCTTTTCAGTTTGTAATTAAGCATGTATATTTTCATTTTGTTATGTATGCTAAGAAAGCATCTCTGGTTTCTGTACAAACAAAGCAAAAGAAAGCAGCTTTTGCCGGAAAACAAATTTATGTCTTCTGTTCACTGTATGTGCTTCTTGTCCTCTAAATTATATAGAGCTCAATTTGCACAATCTTTCTGCTAAAAGTAAGTTTTCAGTCTGCCAGCTTTCCACACCATTCTATTGCCTTTGATTCTCTACATCCTTCAGAAATGTAGCTGATCCATTATAAATTTCAGGCTGAATAGCTATGCTACTGCAAAATAGTTCTTACTCATACATACCTTTGGCAATTTCCAGACTAAGTTGCCATTTTTCAGTAAACTTTTGTACCAGTGAAAATATTTGCATTCAAATTTCACATCAGTGCATCAGCTTCTGTATTTCCTGAAATACTGTAGACTAGTAGTACCTCACAACTCTACATGGCTACCAAATACCAGGCCAGGCATCAGGAAGAATCCCGTTTGCCTTAAGCTACAGCTAGATTTTTCACTTCTCTGTTAAAAATATCAAATAATTAGAAAGTAGTCCCAGAAAGCTGTCTGAATTTGAAAATAATTCAACAGTTTGTTTGTGGTAGAGGCAAAATTTCATACCTTGGAGCTTTGCTCTGCACTGTGACATAGAACCCTGAGCTCCAAATACATACCAGAGCTCATTTGTGTGAATCTCAGTCCAGCCTCCTGCAAAGGATAATAGTCCTTGTCAAGGATGCCTTTAAGGTTTTGTTGCAGCCACAGTTGTTATGATATGGTGATAATCCAAGTGTGAATTTCTGCATCTACTTATCTTGCCCTAAACCCTATGGCCACCAAGCACCTGGAAAAAAAACCCAGATCCTCCATCCCATCTCTGTTTCCCCCACAAATGCATACCTAAATCTGCTCCTACAGCCTTCCCTTCCCTAAGAGTAAGGATCCCCTTTCCTATGCAGCAGTCTCTGGATAGCAGCCTCTGCCCTCTGCCTCTTAACTGCCTGTTTCTTTGCTGCCGGCAGGCAGATGGCTCAGAAACCAGCCTGGCATCTGGCATTGTTCCCCTTTCCCCTCTGGGACCAAGCTGAGTTGACTTCCCATGCTTTTGCAGGGAAGGATGAGGTTGCAGGAAATCAAGAAGGGATTTTCTTCTCAGTGCCCCAGATAAACAGCATGCAGAGACTACCAGTCTCAGCATCTGCCCTCTGCAGATAGTGCCAGCTGTAAGGCCCACAAATCCAAATCATCAGTCTTAGCAGTGCCTTCCCCGTGTGCCAGCCGTGCTTGTGAAAGGAAAAAGGTGGGATGAAAACTCACTGCAGTCTCAAATCCTTATTCATTCTGAACTCCCAGTTTCTCTTTCTTGTTGGCCTCCTGGTTTCTAAATTTGAACTCTGTTCAATCACAGCAAACAACATGATCCTAAATAATTTAGTACCAAAAGGTGCCTGTTAAGAAGAATGAAACTGCTTGAAAATAAGGACATACCTGCAATTCCTTTCACGTCATACCTTGAAATAATCATCCCTATTAGCGATAGCTGCATTTCATGAGCTAATAACATTGTTGTCTCTTCTTTTGTGGCTTCCTAAAGTTACCATTATTGTGTTAAAATTCAAAACATAAACCAATAGTGAATATAACCATGCAGGATTCTTAGGATGCCATGGGTATGGGTTTTCTCTAAGCAATATTTTTTTAGGAGCTCACAGTATCCCAACAGTTCAACATCTGCTGGTCCTGCAGCTCCACAAAGAAAGAACCAGCATTATGCCAACAAAAACATCAATGCTGAGTCAACAACCTGGCTTAATCCATTCCATCAAGAAACAGCAAAGCTGGGCATCTAAAACTACTCTGGATTTTCCTACTGAGAACAAGAGATAATTAATATGGTTTAGGTATACATGGATAAGGAAATGCATACACACACAAATACTCATTAGCAGGTCAATTTTTAACTTGCAACTTCCTAAGTTCTGGAAAACTTGAGTATGATGCTATTTATTTTAGCATTCAAAGATGCCAGAACAAACCTACTCTTCTGTGCTAACATTTGGTAAATATCTTTGCAAATCCAACTTGGATCCGTATGTTGGAAGCTTTGTCTTGAAATTTTTTAAAACCCTGTCCTTTGTTCTTGTTATTTTAACATTGGCCCATGATTGTGTATAAATGAAAACATGCTCAAAAAAACCCAGCAAACCAAACCAAACCTAAAAGAAGTTATTCACTTGAGAATTCTGAAAAATAAATGCAGAAGGGCCATAATAAATACTTTCATATCAAACTTTGATATTGAAATTTTATTACCTTCCCCAAAATCAAATTTTATTGAATGTCTGTAAAAGTAACTGTGTTAAAAACTGACTATGCTAGCCAGGCCACTGCTGAATGAAGTGCTGTATAACTGGAGGCTCAATTTGATCCAATTCATGGTCACACTGAGGTAAGCACTTAAAGCTTCACTCACTTCACAGGAACTAGAACTCGGCACACAAACTTTGTTTTTAAACATATATTTTTTCCAGAAATCACTTTTAGCAGTCGCTAGCAAGTGATATGAGCTGTGTAAATGCAATTAACTAGCCTTAGCTTACTGTATGATTTGAAGACTGATCTATTATTTTATTGGGTTTTTACCTTTTCAAAGAAAGTAAGATGTCAGGTTCATTTTATCTGTTCTTAAACCTGCTCTTTGTGAGTTAGTGTTCGGGGGTTTTTTATTAGCATCTGGAAATGAGCTGCAAAGGGCTGTTTTCCCTA
>NW_009937582.1:163637-231242 GCF_000696875.1 Nestor notabilis
AAAATTTCTTTCTCAGCCAAAGAATCCCCAGCCACTGCTGATGGCACTTCAGATGCTGCTGCTTAACCTACCAATCTCCACAGGCAAGGACTAATGCCATCCTGGGAGAGCTGCATTCGTCATGCAATAGCTCCTTATTCCCACTGTGACTTGCAATCAGCTGTATTCCTACCCAATCAGGTATACTTGCCCGTAAACAACAAATTTACCCTGGACATTCCCCATACCAGCCTTTCATTAGCTGTCACAGCCTCCCTTTAATTTCATCTGCTTGATGCACCACTAGTGTCCATTTAAAATGTCACTTTCTATCCACTGGCATGCCGCCAAGGATAGCTATTGCTTTCTAGCTATGGTGCAGATAATATTAAAGGTGCACTCTCTCATGACTCTTATGAAAGCAATCACTGTTGGAACCACCAGTATTTCAGAGCTGCCAACAAACCATAATGGAAGGCACACTGAGAGAGGGAATACATAAAAACAAAAGGGCAGCCACTGCCAGCAATTAAAACACTCCAGGCTGGGCATGGCTGGCAGGCCAAAATAAAGGCTGGCTGCCACCATGGTGTGACCAGACCTGAGAATTGCTACCAAGCATCCCACAGCATTGCTTGTTCTCAGGCAGGGAGGTTTTCACTGTGGTATATCTTCTGAATGGATACCACTGTTTTTCCATCTCTCATTTTAACAACAGGAGAAAATTGCCTCTTCTGTGGCAGACCTGCTGATCTAATTGCCATTTTTTAAGACATACGAGTGACAGTCACTGGTGCAATGTTAAGGTGTCCTAAATATATTCCTTCCCACATGCAGCTAGGAAAGAAGAACAGAAACTAAAACTGCCAACAAGATCATTTAATTTGCATCTCTGCTTATTGACATTTTCATAGCAACTTCATTAGGAAAGTCATTCTTTTTTAATGCTCCTGCTTATGTTTTGTTCGGGACCAATCAAAGGCCTGGTACCAATTCTTGCTTTGTCTTCTTTCCAGTGGTGATAATTTTCAGGAAAGTTTTTTTGGTATGAATCAAAGAAACAGAATGACAAAGCCTAGAGATCTACATTTTTCACTGCTGAAAGAATAAGGAATGTATTTGTTTTATCTTGGAGAAGTATTATTTAGAACAAGATTCATGAAGGCATTTGAGCACTTCATTCCATGTAAGGCAGTGCTTTAGCTTACTTGATTTTCACCTGAATAAAGATCAACGAGCCAAAATACATTCTTGAATCAGGGCCTAAAAACATCTGTCAATCATCACTTACTATACAGGTCTATGAAGTATTAATGTACCAAGGCCAATACAATAAATAAATGAAACCAATAACATAGAAACAGTTACAGGCAACTAAACTAATTCAGAACACATGGGTTTCTTCATGATCACAAGCTAACTCTTAGTTTTTTGTATAGTATATATATAACAAGATTTTTCCTTTCTCCTGTTATTCGAGTATCTTGTTAATCGTCTCACCTCAGTAATTGAAAATGTTGTATAAAATCCATAGGCCTTTTTAAGTATCTTGGGTTAAAGCCAACATTTGATCTTGGAAAGGAAACCTAAAGCAGCTTCTTTGGAAAGTCTATTCATCGTGTTTACAAAATATGAAATTTTATTTCATCACTGCAACAAAGAGCTAAAAAAGTATAATGGAATCACTGCAAACTTCCTATGAAGAAGAAATCGTAAGGACAACCCCGGAAGGAAGTAAACAGCAAGACAAGTAATGCAATTTCTCTCTTTGAATTTATCCTGCAACCTAAGATGAGAAGATCTAAATTCTTTCCCCAGATGATTTACCTGGGAACAGACTCAACAGAGGTCAAAAACCAATCTCATTACAGGATGAAACAAATAAAAGCAAAAGTCCACTATCTGAAGAATAGTAAGGAGAAAATGCAGAATAATCTACTGAAGCCATTGAAACATCTCTTCCAACCACCTACTGCATGTAGCCTGGTGACATACATGCTTATATATTTTTATTTGTATATAAAATGACAAACACCTGTTTTTATAGCCAAGTCTTATAGTTTTAAGTCTGTCTGCTACGTTTGCATGTAGATTCTCAAGCGAAAAAGAAAAAGAAAATGTAAGAGTTACTGATCTACCATAGCACGATAAGAGGAGATAGTATTCTTAGAATCATTGTTGTTTTTGAGATATACAAGCAAGTAAAACAACATATTGTGCAACTGCGACAAAACATGGAGTTTTGTGCCTGGACATTTTTTCCATTCCTTGTACTTTCTGAAGTGCATCAGTTAAGCAAGACAAGGCCTTAATCTAAAGTAATACAAAACTGTGAATCAAGGAGTTTGTAAGAGTTGCATTGAGCTTCCTCCTGAACTAGAGATTGGCTCAAATTGAAGAATACAGATCCAAAGCCTAACAGCCTATTTCTTCACACTGAATAAAGCCTCTGTAATTATACACAAAGGTTTAATTCCTCTTTCCAGTAGGTGCAATTTCTAGGAGCAAACCTTCAGAAAAGGAGAGAGATTTCCATGTACAGCAAATTTTAATTTATACTGAATGTTTGAACATAGCAGTAATGTGAGACATAGAAGCCCACTGCTGAGCAGTTTCAGTGTGTCAGTTAGTGTGAGGATTACACACACCTGAGGATTTCTTGGAGGCCAGCTTAACAACTGACACACTGAAAACTCAGAAAAACTATTACAACAGTGTTCCCCACCTCTTTTGCTTTCTCTGAAATGTTATGGTTAAAAGATTGCTTTAATATCTCTGCTTTGATTTATTTACACGTTCTCATCCCTTATAACTACCTTGTTATGATTCATTCTGGCTTCACAACATTTCATCACTCATATCAACTCACAGCACAGCTGTATTTCAAGCAGAGATTTACATAGAGGGCACCAGATTTCGCAGTACCAGAATGTGGGATGTGTCCTACATGCACATTCCACTGAGGCTGCAAGGTCATCCTGTGCAGGGTGTTTTCTTCTTCAGCAAAGGAAAAGAGAAAAAAAAAACAGAAAAGGAAAAGAAAAGAAAGAAAAAAAAAAAAGAAAAAGTAAGATTCAGGGTGCTCTGGGACAGGCCACTTTTTTCTCCATTGCGACAGAGTCTGACATTTATGCAATGTAAGTATAAACTGTGTGACACTATACTATGACACAGTATAGCACACATCAGGAATTTATGTCCTCTTCCACATAACCTATGTGCTCAGTTTTAAGCCATGAAAAATATACACTGATGATCCTTGTTAGAATGTGATACATCTAGAGAAGGTATTTCATGCCTTTTATCACTAACTAATTATGACAGTTGCTATTAAAAGGGCAACTTATATTCAGAAAAATCATTTCAGCACTACCTCAGATACCATGGTTTGACAATAATGAATGAATGCTGATTCTTCTGTAAAAATCATTATCCTAGAAGAACAAGGGGAAAAAAACAGATGAACGAACAAACAAAAACTGAAAACAAGTAATTTTACCTCAAAGGATGTGTAGGTATAATGCCTCCCATAGGAGGGCTGTAATTTGAGTTAAAAATGGAACTAGAACAGAGTAAAAACTGGGCTAATCATGAATTTACCTGTAGATTTCCTGTGACTTTAAGTGTAACCTTAATTTCCCCACACCTTATCCATATGAAGGAAGCATTTCTTTTCTCACACCCGAAGCTTGTTTTGCCTTGAAAGCTGCAAGGAAGAACTGGGATGCAGAAGGAGCAATCTTGTACACAGCATAGCACATAGTCCCCACAGAGAGCCTGCAGTAATCTATGCAGTGCTAACCATGAGTGGATGTAGGCTCAGGTTCTCTGCACTGTGAGGCTCAAGCAAGTCCTCTCAGCATCCATGTTATCTGCATTCAAGTTCTTGTATCTGATTTTCCCCAAGCTAGCAGATTATGAAAGCAGGTCTCTCAGCCTGACTTTAGCCTTGAGCAACAGCATGAGTCAAAATGTCAACAGCATAAGCAAATAAAGAATAGCATTTTATGCAATTTTTAGAACTTTCTGTTGCAAAATGGAAATCTAAACAAAAAAATAAAAAGGCATTTAGAGCAGATATAAATTTTGTTTTTATAAAATTAAAATTTCCTTTCTAAATTTTTAAGTTTTGATAAAGTTATATATTCTATACATTATAAAAACAGTAACAAAAAGTCA
Organism: Nestor notabilis; assembly: GCF_000696875.1. Taxonomy (NCBI): domain Eukaryota; kingdom Metazoa; phylum Chordata; class Aves; order Psittaciformes; family Psittacidae; genus Nestor; species Nestor notabilis. Next base: position 167,796 of record NW_009937582.1, read on the forward strand.
AAGAAAAAATATTTATTACAGAAATATCAAAACAGAAATCTTCAGCCTTCGTGGTCTTACCCATTGTCCTGAAAAAGAAGAATGATTTTCTACAAAAATGTTGTGCTTTCCATGAGTTTTCATTTTCTAGGAAGAGGTACTTCAAAGAAAAAATTCCAAGCACTGTTAATGACAATTTATAGTGTTTGACAAATAGTATTTGTCTTGCACTTCAAGTTTCTATGTCATCAAGAGTTACTGTGACACAGATGAGTAATAAAATAAACAGTTACTTCAGAATTGATCCTGGTTTTATAAAGATTTATAGAGTTAGTAATTTTTCAATAAACCCATCTTTCACACAGAAATTTAAAATGTTACAACTTCTAAGAGGTGCCAGCTGCTTTGAAAAATACATTTTATGATGCTGTAAATTTAAAGACTAATAAAATATTTATTCTTGAAGTAGAGGAGCAGGCAGAGAGCTTATGCCCTCTCTTGTACCATGGGTTATTGCAAAAGAAGGCATTGGGGTCGGTGACACTGGCACTGGTGCTCACCAGTGTCCAAGCAGAGCCAACCCCTCCCACTGGAGGAGATCACACAGATCCTCTCACAGAAATGGGAAAGAGGGAAGGGTAGGACAGAGAGACAACCAGTTGTGACAGCGCTGGGTCAAAAACCCTGGGTGACAACCCTCACGGACACAGTGATACCTTCCTGTGAGCTATAGCGTGGTATCGCAGGATGGTGCCCTACTGATGAGAGCATTAGTAAAGAGGTGGTTTAGAGAAGACCTATGAGAATAATTAGTGGACTGGAAAACAAGCACAGAACCAAGCAGCTTGATCTGTTTAGAAATTATTAAAGAGTGCTTACTACTAGCTACATATGCAAACATGAATATCAGAAATTTGTAGAGGGTATTTTCAGTCTGGAACAGAAAAAGTATGTGAAAAATAATTAATGAAACCTAATACAAGAGAAAAAAAGTATAGAATGGGAAAAATAAGATGCAATCAATTATTTTTATGGTAAGGACAGTTAGCAACTGGGACAAACCTTTAACAATTGTAAACTTAGCTTATTTTTTTCTTTGCTAGAAATTTTAGCATTTGAATTATATATATATATTTAATATTCTAATTCAAACAAGATTCATTTCACTTAAATAATAAGATTTCTGATATGTGAAATGACCAAACAAAAATACACAATGGTTCCTTTTTAATTAACTAGATTAGGATTTTTTTCTTTTGAATATCGAAGCTGGAGTCAGGCCTTCATTGGTAGGAGAACCAAGGCCCTAACCCATACATTTGGCATGTTGTACGAAAGATAGAAAACCAAACCCAATAATACTGAGAAGAAGAGCTGATTATTTATTTTGATTTTATGTACATCTATTTTTATGGCTCCTGCTCACATGTCCTTCATAACTGGGACTGGAATACAGTGGAGTCCATAGCAGAGTAATGGGGTGATCCTTATTGTCATCCTGAGTGACAAGAATTTCTGTTTTCCAGGCTGGACCATAGGTCTGTGTAAACCTCAGAACTTCCTTCACACAGACAAAATCAGAAAAACAAAATAAACTCCAGATCCATCTCTATTTTGTTTCCAGCAAACGCCATCTGTTTAAAGTAGAGACGACTTTTTCCATGAAAATAATAAATACTCTGCTTGGAATTTATTTACTTTTAGGTCACACTGGCACAGAGATTATGCCCTTCAAAATGAAATTTCCATTTGAAACACTGCAAAAATTTAAGGGTTCTTTACCTTAACCTATTATGAATTATGCCTGAAGAAATGTGTTTGTAAAGATACATTCTTAATAAAAAAGGTGACTTTAGTGGAAAGGTACCAAAGTTACCCAAACACCCTCTTTTTGATGTCTGTGCCTCTCAGACTCATCAAGCTGTTTCTTTCTGTATTTTCTGGCACACCAAGGCAGAAATTAAACTGCCTTTCTTCCATTTGGAAAACAAAATCCATGAAGTTTCTATTTTAATGGAAACCTTGTCCTTATTCTCCCCAAACTTCAATGAAAAGCCCTTTGACACTCGATACACCAGTGTTAAACATAACAGGGCAGACAAGCAGCGGATGGCCCAGTGTCAGGCCCTTAATACACCATTGCATCTCAAACAGGAACCTGATTCTCTTTGTCCATGGGTGCCACGGAGAGCTGATGTCATGAAATGGCTATGAGGAAGAATAATACTGTCAGAACTGTTTATTTAATTAGTAACAAGGGTAAAATCCTCCTAATGCAGCTTGATCAAGGGTCAGTTTGAGGGGTCTTTATAGGAGTATGGGTAGCCTGCAGTGGCTGAGGCTTAATAATAATCTCTAGACTTCAATTTCCTACTAATAAAGGGTAATATAATGTAGGGTAAGCCCTCTTATTTGTTCAGATCTTTTTAACCACTGAGGAGCTAATATGCAACAACTGAACAAACAATGGCCACACAGGTTTCATTTTTAGAAGCACAGATGACCTCTGATGAAAGAAATGATCAGTCAAGCTCTGAGGCAAGGATGGAAAGCTAGCTAGCAAACGCATGTTTTTTCTCTGTGAACCAAAAGAAAAGTGCCTCTTAAATAACTACATACGATATCAAGTAAAAGTGCCTGAAAATTACTTTGGAATTGCAATAGTACAAAAATGCTACAGCTTTCAGTGAATTTCTATTGGTAAGGTCTGATGAACCTTACAAGCATATTTTACTGAACAGAGTCTGTAGAAAGCTCTGCAGTTACTAGTGTTTTGTATGTGGTAGAGTTGCTGAAGTCTGAACATTGTCTCTGTACAATTTTAACAGCACCTAAGCTCATCTTGTTGTTTTCTCCCACACACTCATGCCCAAATATCTGCTAAAGTTCAATCTTCCTCAAGAAACCCCTGTCTATGCAAAGCGGGAGCTGAAATATGTGATTTTCCTCACTATAAAAGAACTCTACCCTTTTTAAAAAATATTAAAGTCTGGATAACACAGTAGCCTCCAGATGTCAGGGCCAATTTCAGCACCCATGCAAGACAGCAGAGACATGTGCAACGTACCCACTTGCTGTAGGGGGAAATTCAATCTTTTTAATCCAGGATTTTGAAAATGTATTCCAAAATTTTTCTTCTTAAAACTGCTGGGTTTTTGTTCTCAGTATGCCCACAGGTTTTTTAGTCTGGTTTGCAGGTTTTCGCTTGTTCACTGTCCTCTGGATGCCACCTATCCCATTTCTCTTCCTAACTTATCATCTTCTAATTTGCCTGGATGGTTGCTCTGGCAGCAACTCCCTCAGGAGCAACGCTGGCTTCCCATGTCAGAATTTTAAGCCACTGAGTCTTCTTCCATGGTGTGGGTAATCAATACTGAAAGTCAGATTTATGTTCCTCTAAATATATTAGTTATGAAATAAAACCTAGAGAGGGTGCCATGTTATCAGGAAAGAGATGTGATAAAAAAAAAAAGCTTTTATATTTTGCTTCTCAGACTAGAATAAATTTGAAGACAAAGTTGGTAACATGAAATATTGAAAAATACTTGCTGTATTTCAGATTCCTGTTACCTAAATATTGAAAGAATGAGAAGCCAATTTAAAAATATGGTCTCCAGTGAATAGGAAATGTAACTTCTATTAATGCTTATAGGAATTACACCTACACGTTAAAAGAGCAGTATAGGAGACCTTGAAATTGATTACCTGACAAATGACTATAAAATGAGAATAACTTTTTTTGAAGCGCCATGTGACTATTTCAAACTCCAGGGTTCATGGATATTACAGCTATGGAAGCAGCCTGTAAAACTTGTAGAATAATATCTACAATATAAAGCAATGTGAAACAGCACAAAAAATAACATTTACCAAAATAATAGTAACTAAAAGCTATAGCTAAATCAACATCAATAAATAGGTGTAATATGTTGTAATTATTAAGCAGGGACACTATATAGGATAGAGAAGGAAGCTCTGGTAGTAGTAAAGTTACTCACAAGCACTTACTTAAAAGGCCAAAGAAATTAAACAGCAGCAAGGTTATAAAGCATCTCTGGAAAACCTGATCTGGGTCATTGTGAAGGGTCCGATATTGGTGTAAGCTGCACTTGGATCCTCCTTCTTACACAAACAGCAGAAAAACTGGCATGTGTGAGAGAGAGAATGGCATGAAGGGGGGAAATAGTATCAGATCTCTTATTTAACAGAAACATAATCTGCAGGAATCTAATGAAATTCCATGTCTCTGACAAACACGCACTTAATTTTCATAGCATCATAGAATGGTTTGGGTTGGAAAGGACCGTAAAGTTCAACTAGTTCCAACCACCCTGCCATGGGCAGGGACACCTTCCACTAGACCAGGTTGCTCAAAGCCCCACCCAACCTGGTTGGTCATGAATGCTTCTAGGAATGGGGCAGTCACAAATTCTCTGGGCAACCTGTTCCCCTGCCTCACCACCCTCACAGTAAAGAGCTCATCTAAATCTACCCTTTTGCAGTTTAAAGCTGTTACGCTTTATCCTATTGCTACTTTCTCTTATAAGAAGTCCCTCTCCAGATTTCTTGTAGGCCCCTTTTAGGTACTGGAAGGCTGCTATAAGGTGTCCTCTGAGCCTTCTCTTCTCCAGGCTGAACAACCCCAGCTCTCAGTCTGTCTTCTTAGAAGAGGTGCTTCAGCCCTCTGATCATCTTTGTGGCCTCCTCTGGACTCTCTCCAATAGGTCCCTTCTTTTGTTGGGGACCCCAGAGCTGGATGCAGTACTGCAGGTGGGGTGTCACAAGACTAGAGAGGGAGAATCACCTCCCTTGACCTGCTGGCTATGCTCCTTTAGGTGCAGCCCGGTATACATTTGGCTTTCTGGGCTGCAAGCACACACTCCTGACTCATAGTGAGCTTTTGTCAACCAACACCCCCAATTCTTTCTCCTCAGGGCTGCTCTCAATCCATTCTCTGCCCAGCCTGTAGATGTGCTTCAGATTGCCCTGACCCAGGTGCAGGACCTTGCACTTAATTTTTCTTGTAAACATCCTCTAATGGTGCAGAATTCTCCAAATTTTATTCTCATCTCAGAGCAAAAAAAAGAAGATTACTTAGGATATTGCTGGGAGCAAATGCCTTTGTCAATCCCCTCCAGAAATGTTTGTTAGTGATTCCAATGAATTCCAAGATAGTGAGAATTAAGATTACTTCAGATAAGATTATTGACAAGGTGCTTGAGGGTATATACCCTCTTCAATCCTTTTGATAGTGCAGATTGTCACCAGAGTTTGCTTTCTGTTCATGTATTTCATAGAAGTTTTTGGTATCAGCTTCATCCTTTTTCTTGTCCAACTGTCCTCTCTCATGTCTTCAGTTCCTACCTGCTGTGGATTTACGGTATCCATTCTGACTCTGCTTTCCACAAAGGCATTATCAACATTTTTCCCATTCATCTTCAGATTGATGTAATTACTGGTAAGTAACTGACCTGCTGCTGTTTTCCCACCCTCCAGCTCCCTGCAGATGATAAGTGGGAAGCTTTCCTATTTGTCGTCACAGACAGATCCTGCAGCCAGCAGTGATGGAATAAAACTGTAATATCACCTCCCATCCTTCCATAGCTTCTAAGTCCTTTCTGCTTAATTTTTTCACTGCCACTGGCATGGCACAGATACTGGCTTGCCATATTGGAAGAAGTTGCATTGCAAATTAATCATGAAGTAAATAAAGTAATTAGCTAAGAACTGACCATGTCCTGTCCCCTCAAATGCTACAGACTTCTAAAACAGGCACAATAATCCAACATCAAATCAAACATCAAATCATAGTATTACGGGGGCAGAAAGACGGGGGAGGGGGGGTGGTGGTGGAGGGAGAAAAGGGGGAAAAAACCCAAACTAACAAAAAGCCAAAACAGGCAGTCTTTTCCCAATCTTGTTTTTTCCTTAATAAAATAATACACAAGTTCATTCCTTGACAAAAAGCAAATCCTATGATCACATATAATACTTGTACATAAAAATATCACCTGAGTGTTGATTTGTTCAGGTTGAATTGATAGCCAGATTAAAGGTCCTGTGTAACCTGGACTGCAAATCTGCTTTTCAAATTGTTGACTCTGTGATGCAAAACGAAATGAATGTGAAGTCTTTATCCTGTATTGCTTGCACAATCAGATCATTAGATAATTAAAACAACAAAAGACACACAGAAATATTGGCTATAGATGTAAATCAATTACTCTAAAAGCTATTACTTTGGATCTAAATTATCCAGGGTTATATGGGAGATATATAATATTTAATTTGCTGTATGGGTCTGGCACAAGTCCAGTCAACAGCAGCAGTAAACAAAAGTCACCACTTCTCAGTCAAGGTAAAGAGCAACAACTCAATTGCTCTGCATTGATGACCCCAGCCCTTAAAGCAAAGATGCAGTTAGTACTTCAACAAGTTATGGCATGGAAAGAAAATTCAGCTACTTTGAATTTTTTCATTCAAAGTAGCTGAATTTTCTTACCATGAACAGGGTAAAAATTAGCCTGGGAAAACCATTTTCTCATTTCTTCTAGATCACATATCAATTCTGTCACCAGATATGTAAAATTAATTAAACCTTTAATCAAAAAATATGCGCATTAGAAAAAATACAGCTGGATACTGTAAACAAACATATGCTGCAGCATTAACTGGATTTTCAGATATTTGGTTACTCCAGAATAATCAGGACCTGTCTATTGCTACAGGAAAACATCAGGCACATCTCCATGTCTTTTTTAATTGGTTGTTCTTACAGCAGATCCTAAGCTAGGAAGAAACACCTTCCTTCTGCGATATTTTCAAAGGGATATGAGGAACATCTTTGCACCAGCCCTGAACATTTTAGAGTTGCATGGTTACTGCACAGCTGTACCTCTGGTGATGCTTTCATACATGCTGACTTCTTGGTTTTGGCCCAAGAGGAAGACAACGTTTGAACCTGGATGGGCTCCTTTGGTTAAGGAAAAGGAACTAAAGAAATAATCAAGTAAATCTATTCATGAAATCTCAGTTATCCCATGTATTTAGAATGTGTGCCTGCATGTCACATTCCTCCTTTCAGGAGGGAAAAGGCTGATTGTGTCTTTCCTTGAGGAGCAGTCAAGCCTGGAGAAGGAAGAAGTAGTGCATGGTGCAGGTTGATGGCAAGAGCAAAAATCTCTGCAAGGGGGCTGGGAGCCTGCATCAGCTTTGGGAGAAGTCAAGCTGAATCCCTAGGAACCAGTGAGGACCACACTGAGTTTGCTGTAACTGAGTGGGCTGAAAACTGGCATAGCTAACTTACCTGGGAAATACAAAGCAATAAAGGGAAGATTCGTTTAACATCTCTCCCTTTTCTTTCTTTCTTCCAGCTTGGTTTTACCTAGTCACTTTGAATGGCCATTACAGAAAATAAACCCAACAGTTCTTGCCTTTTTGAACCAAGAGAAAGGGCACCTGGGTGGGTCAACCTCAGGCTGCTGGCTGAGCAGCATCCACACACAGATCGTCCTACACACACAAGGCCTTACCTGGCTACAAATCATCAACCAGAGGAAATTACTCTGAATTGGAAATCACAATTTTCTATTACGAAAAGCTCCATCTACTTGCTCCTGAAATACTTGTTTTCTTTTTCCCCAGTTTGACTGTTTGCCTCCTTTCTCTGTGATCTGCCACCCTGACCACAAATCCTTAAGTCCCTGCCCTAGGCAGGGCTAAGACTCTGGAACAGCAAAGATTAGTGTTGCTTAGAGCTCGGTATATGGTCTACTGCTTTAGGCAGTAATTTCTATTGTTAAGGAGGATCCTTACACGAGGTAAGCTCTGGAATCTGCAAAGGAAAGATTTGGATTTTCACCTGTTTCCAAAAAGCCATCTTAGTCAACAGCTATATTAAGAATGTCTTTTTTCTCCCAAGTCACTCATGCAGATTCTGTAAGGTGTGCTCTGGCATACAGCTGCTACACAGCCCAAGAGCACAAGGGAAAACCTTCACCACCTCCTTCAAACGCACTTTGCATAGGCAGGGCTGCACAATGACTAATATTATTTCTCAAAAAAGACATCAGGGCAGTCCCCTTAAAAAAGATTGCAGCTCTAAGGACTCTGGTGTTTGCTTAATGTATGCTATTCCTCCTTCAGGAAGAGGTCTCTGTGTAAGTGACCATTGAGAGCACAATGCTAAGGTACAGCTGACTATCAGCAGAGCAGGCGAAATACATGTACTCTAGTTGTATGGCATCTAGAATCTCTCATGTATCCCAAAGCACATCAAAAACTGCATCATGCATTTAAGAGAAATTAATTTTTGTGTCAGGCCAATACAATTCTGAAGTCACCGTCACAGCTTTTCTTTGGAGGAAAGCCCAGTGGCAGGCAAGATGAAGTTTCATTTTAATTTTCCATTAGAGCAAGATGTGGGGTAAGAAGGACAGCTGGGTCTTTGTCAGAGCGAGAGAAGGTAGTATAAAGCTGCAAAAGAAAAAGAGTAATAGTTAAAGGTAATCAAAAAGAAAACTGCTCGAAGTACCGTAAGTAGTTCTAAGAAAACCTCAAATCCCACTTAAGAACTTAAAATGGAACAAAATTGGTGCTTGAAGAGACACACTGGACTTGTTCTGAATATCTTAGGCAGTTCTGCTAAATCAGTTCTCTTTCATTGTACATTTAAACTGCCCCTCTGTAAACAAACATTTGGCTGAGTAAAATCCCAAGACAGTGTAGGGATGCGGTTCAGTAGTAACTAGGAGCTCGTAGGAACCTGGGAACTGTAGGAGGTTTAGTTCTGGGAGCAGGTCTCTCCAAACTAGTCATTTCAAGAAAGACTTTGACAAACTAACCCCTTTTAACACACTAAATAATATAAATTATTAAAGCAGTGGGACAGAGCTTTTGTCATGCCCATACCACAGCTCCCACCACCTCCTCAGCCCCACAGGTTCCTGATGGGGGGAGGCGCAGCATCAAGCCCACATTCCTGATCCTGTGCAACTACTGGAAAAATAAATTACTGAGCTAGGAATGTGAGAGAAAGAGCAATTAAAAATTTTCCTTTTCTAATCAAGGACTGTTTTGCCTTGGGGGCTTGGAGAGATAGGAAATCAGGCTTTTCAAGCTTTTGCAGAATAGGTTTTGGAAAATATCTTTAATACACGTCCCTGTCCTTTAAAGACTGTGTTCTACCCTCTTTCACTTATGGCACATGTGTAGGGAGATTTGTTAGACCTTAAACTTGTCACAAATGTAGTTGCTAACAATTTGCCCTCATGTTCAGATGCTCTTGCAATTGCTTTCTCCAGTAATTACTCAGTGGGTACACCACAGCAAGCTCCATAAGTTACAGCTAATCACTCTTAAGTGCTGGAAGTAGGACTATATTTGTGCAGAGAAACAGCAATCAAATACGGTAAGCAGATGGCTGTTTCTTGTCCTGTTACCACACTGAGCACAACAGATTAAGCCATGATGGGTTTATCAGCACTGATGGATACATTAACACCATATGCTTTTATAGAATAAATAGCTTTTGACATTTCATTATAACTACTGATGCCCCAATTTTTTAAAAGCTTGTTCTTTTGAAATTAAAATGCAGATGTTTCCAGCAAAGCCTGTAGGTTTTCCTATGTTCTCCTTAAATGGTGCAGTTTAATACTTCATATTAAAAGACACAATTAAAATCCCAGAAACAGCTGAAGAAATCCATAGCATTTCTTTTAACCATAAATTGAATATGCACTTCTCTAGAAGCTTTGAGACAATCAATTTTCATAATTGATAAATGCCAGTATTTTAAAACTGATGAAAGTCTTAGCTCATTTGCCATATCTCAAGAATCACTTACAACATTATCTAAACAGCAGTAAACCAAACATAAGTATCCAAAACCTTTTTATTTCTTATTTCTAGGCTGGATCTGTAGGCTAGGGGAATGCACTAGAAGTTTAAACGATATTTCTCAATCCTATCAGAAAGCATACCCTCAGAGTTTTCTAAAGTCCTCATCTTGTGAGATGAAGAAGGGTAAAAAAGTAGGCAATTTTCTAGGAATGTGGGTGTCAGCTGCCCAGGCTGCTGTCAGTAAATGAGCAGCTGAAATGTATTAAGGGTGCATTCGTGCACTGACACAGCAGACACTTCAAACCAGTCTCCGAACAGTGATTGCGCACAGTCATCATACAAAGGGTGATCAATAGGTATTCATTTCTAGTCCTGCTGCCTCTAGAAAAGCAGATTGCTAGCTACTTAAATCACAATAAAAGTGTTAACAAAACCATATGCTTTCTGGGGACAATAGACATTTTTGGTGTTTCTATTCAGTAACCCACAGTAGTAGAAAACACACTTAAAAGCCTATTCAGTGCCACCAGTCAAAAACAGCTGCATGCGTGTGTGTGCACTGCTGCACCTTTTCCGTTCCTCCCTTCATATACTTAAGTTCCTGTACAGGTCATCAATTTGGCGTTTGTTAATTGCTCTTCTGCAGTCTAGGTTTTAATCACCTGATCCATCAAGAGCCTTTTTTTCCCTGCCTATATTCATCTTGTCAGTCAGTGACATTTTTTGTAATGAAAGCAGCAGATCCATTGACAGCATCCCTCAACAGAGTGGAAGGCACCCTGCATTAGCTTTGTCTTCTAAACCAGCCTGTTCTATTACAATTGACCTTCTCTCCTTGATTACCACACAAATCATAGTCCTCCCCCCACTCCTCCTCCTTCTTCCCTCCCCCCCGTCTCTTAGAGTATTTCTTCTGTAGCCATTCAATTGCCTGACTGCAGCTGGTAATTGGATTCATGTTTGGAGAACAGTTTTCTATGTACAAGCCCAGAATAATTCACACAGGACACTGGCCTAGGGCTGAGGCCATATGTTAAATTCAGATTTGAGCCTGTATGATCTGGAGCACCCTGACGGGAGTATAATCCATTTAACGGCACAAAATCCTGTCTTATTTGCAACCTGCACTTATTTTCTTCTCTGAAGTAAAATTCCATTTCATTACTCTTTTAAGATGTTATGGGCGAGGCAATTTCATCATGGTAGCTTGGTGAAATGTAGAGATGGTGTTACTGTGACAATTGTCTTGCCTCACTCTAGGTTTCAGGAAACAACGCAGGCAGTTTTCAATTATGGAAATACAAAAATTAAACACTATCAAAAATAAACCCCCAACCTACCAACATTCTTTGTGTATACAGCACACAATTTCACATGGTGTCTCTAGAGTCTGAAACTCACCTCTGGGATGAAGCTCAGATAAAGTTGTTGCACCAAAAAGTGTAAGTGCAGTTAGTGGTATCAGCTCGGCTATTCCACACTAACATTATTTCAGCATCGTTTTATTCACCTGAAGTTAAATAATACAGAAATGAAATGCACTCAAATTAATCTTTCTTCAACAATGAGGGTTTGTAATTTCTCATTTTGTGTTTCTCAGGCCCTTACACAACCAGCCCTGGACTCTATACTGATCTGCAGCCCCTGTTTAGCCCCTGCACTAACAACAATCAGCAGGTTCTCTCAGCCTGGACATTTGGCTCTGACCCATGACTCTAACTTAGTCTATAGCCCATCACAATGTCGAATAGCAGTCCCATGAGACAAGTTTCCATCCTCTTTCTTGTTAATGCCATCTGAACCCCTTTTCTCCTGAGTTTCTTCCAGCATAATCCATAGAAATAACATCAGTTGTAATGCCATAATGCACATCAGCCTCATATTAGAGCATCTCCCAGTAGCCCTAAGGATAGTACAGATACACTTTGCTCACACACATAAAAGACAAACAGCTCCTAAAATGAATGCAGACTTTGTACCTACCATGTTCTCTGGGTCTTCTGAACCTTTCTGCAACATGAGTTACCTCCCAGACCAGTTACACCTAATCCTGGACCTCATTTAGCCAAGTAGTCTTTACCAGCTGAAGAAGTAAGTATAACATAAGTATCATGATTGATGATGATTCTTAGCATGGGGTCCTCTCCCTCCTAGCCTTTTGAACAAGACCAACCCAAATATGCCTCATTCCCAGTACACAAGCACCTATGAGCAGCAAAAACACGTAAGTGTCCCTAGAAGAGATGAGAAATTAGGCTTGGGTATTATTATATGCTCTCCATTTAAGCATTTTCTTCTGAAACCAGTGCATTACCTGAGGTACTCAGTGTATCCCAGCTTGAGCCCAGGCTTCCACACGAGTTCTCCAATCCCAGACCAGATAACAGAGACATGTCAGGGGAACAGGTTGGTCTGAAAGCTCCTGTGCTACCTCCCAGGTGCATGGTTATAAACATGGCCACTCAGAGCTGGCTTCCATGCCTTCCCTGTCTTCACAGTTTGTCAAGAGGTGAAACCACCAGCAGGAAGCAATTTGTTTCTGTCTCTGTGTCTTGCAGAATATCAGAAAACAAAAATACCATTTTAGGAAAATATTTCAAAGTTTTGACATTTGAGTGAGAGGTCATTTCATACCCATACAGTAGCTTTTGATTTTCTGGTGATAAAGCACCCACCTGCAACGTGGAAGATCTGGGTTATGCTTCCAGCCGTGCTTGATTCAAAGCAAACTGGGAACACAAGGGCCTCTCACACACCTGGGAAACATGCTCCCGCTACTCCACCACATACAATCAGCTTCATTCCTCTATTTTTCACAAGCAACTGTTCCCCCCAAGCAGATTTCTGTATATAGTACCATATATACTATGCACACACCGTGCAGTTCCTAGATTGTTGCATGAAGCTCAAAGCAACACCTTGAAACTGCTCTCCCCCATCATAGATTTAACTCTCCCTTGTTCCCATTTCACTGCATGTCCATTTCAAGACCTAAATTTTCTTGCTGAAAATATCACCTTAAGTAGCAGATTCCTGCAACAACATTCGTTTTGGCAACTTGGCATTTTCAAGTGTCCTTTCTCAAGAGAAGAGTAGCCCTGGAGCAGCACAGATAGCAGCACCCCACCTCACTAACCAGCCAAAATTAACCAAAATACCACTAGACTTAGAGAAGAACTAGAAATTTTAAAAACGTGTGTCTCCTACCATCCCCTCCACAGCTTCTGCTCTGAGTTGTTCTTCTCCTCCTCCTCTTTCATCAGTAATTCATCTGAGCCCTTTAGCCTGTTCTGGCACATTATCTATTTGCAGCAATAACAATAAATTACTACTAAGCTACTAAACTTACAAATTCAACTTATCAACAACCTTTAAGATTTGTGAAGCACTCTACTTAAAAAAAAAAAAAAAAGAAAAAAAAAAAAGAAGGGAAAAAAGAAGGTATAATCTTCACTTTTAGTGCTCCCAGCATGAGAAGGGGCTTATAGATTAGCTGTTGGCTCCACCCATGATGTCACAGTTTCCTACAACGCAGCTTTGCAAAACACAAAAACTTCCCTGTCCATTTTTGAACTGCTGGTTTCTAACTTTTTTCCTTCTTTACCCTGAGTGTGATCAGAGACTTCGTAACTAAAATCTGTCCTTAGGGTTTAAATGCTGGTGATGGTCTGATTTCCTCATCTCTACTAACAGGATTCAGCAGTAAGCAGAATCTATTTTTTCACCTACATCTATCCTACAAATAAATTGGGGTTTCTTCCACACTACCTGATCAAAAGTGTACTGGAACCAATGGAATCTATCTATTGCTGACACCATCAATATTTTTGTTGTAGATCTTATACTTGCTACTTTCCTTAGAATTGCAGTTCCTAAAAGTTAGCCATGAATTAAAAAAACTCATCTTTCTTTTTCTTACTTTCACCTACCACTCACCTTGGGAATTCCTACCACTATCTCACCCTCTAAGCCTGAAAATGTTACGGAATTGAGCTTTAAAGCCATTAAAATGACAGAAAAAAATCTTTTTCTTTCCTTCCTCTTACTATTTTATAGCTTTAAACTCCTGGCTCTTGTAGAACTGAAATGCCCTCCAAGTCATGATTAAAGAGACCATTTCTAGCCATGCACTGATAGAGAGCTCCTTCACAGGTGCTCATCAACTTTTACCTTGCAGCAGGACATTGGAAAGATCTGACAAGCCAAAAAGGACTGAAGCACTACTTCAGATTGCAAGGTGTGATTCACCTCCTCACAAGTCTTCTCATTACAGGTCAAGTCACTTAAGCCATTTCCATGAGTTTTTGGGCTGAGAAAACTAAAAATTATTTCAGTGAAAAACACTTACTAAGCACAAATTCACTTCTGACAAATTATTTCTCTCTTGGTCATCACTAATAAGCACAGATCCACTCATGACAAGTTATTTCTCTCTGGTCATCATGTAAACAATTGCAAATGAAAGAATACAGGTGCTGCTACCTGTATTATCTTTCTTTTTTTTTTTTTTAATTGTGAAATTTGTCTTAAAGTTACATTACAATGTGTTTGCTAATGCAACTCAACCGTAACTGTCTCCGTGGGAAACAAAAAACACCAATACGTTTATAAAAAGTACCTTACTGCACTTATCTCAGTCAACATGCATTCTACAAAATGTAATCAGGATGTTAGGTGTTTCTTTCTGGAAGGTTTGAGATGCCATCTTTTGCCATCTGTTCTAATTATTTTTGAATAATTTGGCAGATCCTGCTTTTGCTGCTGAACTAAAGAATCAGATTGCACCTGTTGGAATCACATAAAGAAAAATGTTGGCATTTCATTCAAACCAGCAACAGCATTAAAGTGTCAGATGTATCAGCAGCATGCAATCAGAGGTCTGGAACATCCAGGGTAGGGTGATGAAGTAGAGGTAAGTCTTCACAATTCTCTATGGGTTGACATAAAAATGAGAAAAAAATAGCAAACCCAGATAGAGGCTGGCATTAGATTTTGTGCAGTATGTCCCTCCTCTCCTGGTTTATTTTCCTTGAAGAACTCTAATTAATTTGTCAAGTTATTCAGCTCCTGATCACAGCATTTAAGACCCTCAATCAGGGGATCGTTATCATCCTTTCTTAAATATGGAGAAACGAGATAGAAAGCAGTAAATGAATTCTCCAAAGTCATACAGGATGTCCGAAGGAAAGCCTAGGATGGCACACACAGGTTTTCAGCTCCAGACCAGAATGCCAGGAATCTTTTTGGAACAATCAGTACAACTGAAGCGGCATTGTTTTAGGGCATGGAACTCTTACTGAAACATTGGACAGAGTCCAGTGCAATGAGTTTCCTACCTGTTTGGTTACAAAGCTCTACTGTAGTATAAATGCTAAATACATAGTATTACATTTCTGGAAAAGTATAAGCAGGATGATCCAGTATAAGTCAGTATCGAATGCTGAGTAGCAGGTTCCTCAGTTATTTATTTTGGAGATAGCTCAGTTACCTCAACATACCTCACTTAAAAACACACTTATTTTGAAGAAGAAAAAAAAAAACCCAACTGGAAATAAACTTAAGAGGCAAGTCACTAGTTCTGATCCAGTTTCTGTCACCGGCTGGGCACATGACCTTCACTAAGCCCTTTCTTACACTGCCTCATTTTCCCATCTGTGAAACAAGCCAGAAATTCCTCCCTATGCTTTCTCACAGTGATGCTGTGACAGCCGATGGATATTTGCACAGCCTTTTGAATGTAACAAAGGATAGGAAGAGACAAAACATCATCTGAAGGCTGACAATGCCAGGATTGTGTTATGATTACTCCCACATGTATTAAATTTTGTGGAAAATAAATAGGCAATAGATGAACACTAGCTTCAGTAATAGCACCAGTCTATATTTTCAGCTCGTCTGTAACTGTTTGTGTAACATATACATAAATGTGCTTGAATCAGAGACAAGAGTGTACAAGGTAGCTGGTTTTGATTTTTTTCTTAAGGGTGTACCCATGTAGCAGGGCTGGGTTCATGATCAAGATCAGTGTTTTCATCCCCTAGGCTTAGATAAACCTAAGATGCAATGTTTTCTGGCTTAGATTTCTCTCTACAGAAGGCACACACAGTTTGCCATGATGACCTTATAACCAGATCACTCAACAAACACAGTTCATAGGAACGTTTTCTTCTGTTTTTCAACTGAAGAAATAAGACACTGTATTCTATAGAGAGTGAAATGTTGAAATGATTTGGGAATATCAGAATTCCTATTTTTCCACCGTGCACTGAAGAAATGTGGATACATGTAGTCTGGACGGGAATTATGAGACCCTCCCCACCTGATTCTGCTCCAGTACCACCAGCCTGGTTTGGCACCATATTCCTAGTCAGAGAAGATTCTGCCTCTGCCAGATCACCACTGCATGGATTGAAACTACCAAAACCCATTTCATTTCAAACTTTACAGATAGTTTTTAGAGCCAATGTTTTAAAAAAAATTGCTCTTGATTTGGGGTTTACAATGTAAGGTTTGACAGGGCTCATTTCTCACTGTGAGAAGATGAAATACAGGAGCAGGACGTTATTTACAGATTCAGAGCACCATATATACAGGTGCTATATCCCTCCCAAATTATTACCTCTTTTTCATAAAACTTGGGTCATAGTTCCCAAATTTCTAGCAATAGATGCTATTACATAAAGTGACTACAATCGTGCAGAACTTCTGTATTTGGAATTTCATTTGCACTGGGCTTTGCAATTAATAGACCACTGTGCTGTAGGAACATTTTAAGCATGTTAAAGCACAACTATTTTAAGCATTCAGATAAAATTGCTTGCCGAAACTTGAAAAATAAAGTTAATCCTTATGGGTTTTCATCACAGCTATTTTTATGATGTGATTCCTCAGGAAAATCAAAATCCATCCCTGGTAGGCAACAAGGCACACTATTCTTTCCCATATATAATATAGCATAATATTGACTACTTCAATAGCATCTTTCACACCATATTAATACATATGCAAGCAAGGTATTTTAGCATATTAAAATATTCATTACACTTGTATGAATTCTATAATTTAAAAAAAACAACCCCAAACTAATATAATTTCTCTTTTTTATATGAGTCTCTGCAAAACACTAAAAAAACTCCAAATATTTGTTCACAGTTTTCAACAAAGAAAATGGAAACATTTCTACAATGTTCAATGCAAGAATTTTCAAGAAGCTTGTTTTTTGTGAAACATTCTTAATGAAAAACTCAATTTTCCGACCAGCTATAATAGCAATTGCAATGTTATAGCAGAAGTCATTCTAGACACAAAGAACATGCAGAAATGAACAGCAGTTTGGATTAGTCAATGGACCAAATTCAGCCATGATGTAAGCAAGAGCTTGTTAATTTTGCTGAAAAAGGCACCAGAAGATAGCAGCGAAACAAAGAGAAAAGTAAATGAGAACACAGAAGGATGTGGCAGATTGCCAGTGTGAGATGGAGTGAAAATCCAAGTTTACATAAGGCTAAATAAAAGAGTGAAGATCAAAAGGAAAATTTTCCCAAGCTGTCCTAAAGGTGAGGTGCTGAAAAGTATTTTTGTTTTTAATAGTAATAACAATAACAACAACTTTACTCTAGGAACTACAGAGACAGACATTAAGAAGACCTGGGGGAAAAGCGGAAAGACTTAACGTATTTCCTGATTTAGAACCTGGCAAATCAAACAATAAAGAAAGCAATTAGGATAATTTTACTCTTCTTTTTGGACTTGTCTATACAATGATTACAAAGAGACTACAAATCAAACAATAAAGAAAGCAACTAGGATAATTTTACTCTTCTTTTCGGACTTGTCTATACAATGATTACAAAGAGACTGGGCCAAATACATTTCTAGTGCAAATGGGCATAACCTTCATTATCTCTAGTTCAAATTACACTGAATTATGTCATTAATTACTTTGATCCTGAAATTGCTATCAGTCATATGTACAAGGACCTTACACAGTTAAGTAAAAGAGCTATTAGCAAATTCAGAGAGCAAGTTTGTTCCTATTCAAAACTGTTCAAACATGCAGATTTTAATGTTAACATTTTACTACAAGCTCTAATTTAGTCCGCAAACACATCATTCATTATTCCTCACCAGTGTCACATATTCTCAGACAATACAAATTCAGAATTCGGCTTTTACATTTATCTAACCAGCAAACTCTGCAATCATTGGCTATGAGCAGGATATCAAGGTTAGTTCTTTTTGGCTTACATCTCTCCAGCACTGATTTAAAGTCTGCAATACAAATTTTGTTTGTTAAATAGTACATATCCATTCATTCTTCCAAAGCTGCACCCTGTGGATAAAGGTAAAAAGAGTAGAAAACATTGAAAATTTTACCTTTGAAATAAGCACATACCATCTATTTAATATTTTTGCTATTACATAGAAACAAAGACATCCTATCAAATACCGCTGGTGCATGATGAAAAGGATAAAATGGTAATGACACAAAATAGTGTTTTCAAGCATTTGGAGTAGTGACGAATAAAGACACATCCAAACTCTTGGAGACCTGCAGTGCTATGAAAAAGATTAAAGTGTCAATCTACCCATACAATAATAATTAGCAGACATAAGCTATTCATATAGGTGCTTCTAGACTTTGGACGTATTCGGACTCAAGCCCCCTCAACAAGATTTGTTGTGCCAGCAGAGGTATCCTGAAAGGAGGAATAAGAGCAGCCTAGGGGCAGTAATCTTGTAATCAAGTAATCTTGTATTTTGTCAGAGTGGTCCCTGAAAGAGGAAATCTGATCATGATCTTGCATTAATATGGAGACCTTAGGCCCATGCAGTTTACTTCGTCTCCCACACTGGAATATGCTGCATCAGTGTTAGCTCTTATATTTTAATGCATTTCTATGTGTTCTGCCATGGGAACTCACGTCTCCTATAGATGCCGAAACCTACAAAAAAACCCAAAACAAGTTAATGGACATAGATTAAACATTTGACTGTCATAATTTCATCACCCCAGAAAACTAACATAATAATGAACAAAACTCATAAGTAATAAACTGCAGCTGAACATAGAGAGCAGTTTGCACATAAAGAACTCAGTACTATTCATTACGTTCCTTCACATTCACTGTGCTAAGTATAACTAGTTACATTTTCTAAACCTCTAGTGCTGAAGACGAAAAATCCAAATTCATCTTGTAATGATACTTACAAACTCAGAAGTCCTGTGCATGGCACGGAGCAACATCTTTGCAAAACTTCATGGTACTACAGGACCTTTTTGTCCAGGAGAATCTAAATTTTTGTCCAGGAGAAACTAAATAATATTTCTACCCCTTTCATGTAAAACGCACTCATGAGGTCTACACTCATTTGTTACAGGATGCTGGTGAGGTGATGATAAGGAAAGAAAAGGCTTCTTACATATTTATAAGGTCCAAACAATTAGCAAATCTCCAATCCCAGACCCCAGACCCAGCAAGACCATATGGAAAAAAAAAAATCACATAATCAGACATCAGATAATAATCTTGTGAGTGAAAATTACTAGGATTACAAGAGGAATCAATGCACTTGTAATTAAAAAAATGTCAGCTCTAACAAATGTTCACTCCTTTAAGTTCAGTACACAAGGCTAGAAGGGATCTACCAGATTAGTCCTGTCTCCCACAACACAACCATTTAGACAGTGAAGCTTTGGCCCAGAAAGACAGACAGAGCATCTGCTACCTGCACGCTCACACAAAATCACACTTCACTGCCCTCTATCAGTTTAAGGCCTCCAGCACTACCTAAAAGAAACTGAAATACTGGAGGAAATCAAGGGTCTTCACTGGTCTACTAGCCCTAGTAGCCACCTTTGACAGCAAGGTTAAGGGTTCACAGGTGAAAACCTGTAAGTCACTTCTGGAAATAGGCCATGGGGAAAGCCCCTTACAGCTGATGTCCACAAAAAGCAGAGTTCCACAAGTTACAATTCCAGTGGATACCAAGTCCATGACATTTTCTTATTATTTTTTTTTCCTAGCTGTGAGCTTGAAAAACCTTTAAAAACTGTTTATAGAAATACTTAAGTATTACCATTTATTTATGTGAAGTACACATAAAAATGAACCTTCACTATGGACACTTGCAATAAATTCCCAAATATTGGTGGAATTTTTACCATTGCCTTTACAAACACACTAATCTGCAAAAAGTGCTCAGCCATACACCATGCTCATCGTCTCCACAATGGCAAACTGCAACAGTATAGCTGCTCTGGCTGAAGTTCATGGTAAACTGTAATTGAAAGAAAAAACTCTGTACTATCAACAGATTTCTGTTTGAAAAGCCTCTATTGTCTGACTACAAAGTGTACAAACTTAATACAACTGAAGAAAAATCACCACTCAGTGACATAAGCAGCTTTGTTGGGACAGGAAAGGAAACAAAGACTGCTTCTTCTAGCAGCAGTTTTGATTTAAAGCGTGTCTGAATTACAACATCAAGTAGCAATAATCTGAGATCCTTCACACTTTCAACTCAAAATCGCTTTTGGAAGACATGAACAAATGATGGTGAAATGTTGTCATTAGTGTCTTATCCTCAAGTTCTACAGCACGAATAGCAAATACAGGGATCCAGATTAAAAATACGTGAAATACATATTCCAAAATCTACTACAAAATCCAATATGATGTGTTTCCTAAAAGGGAAAAAAAAATTGAGTGAGCAGCCTGTGTACAAAAACCTTCCCTTTACATTATGAGACTTGCATATCTTCAAGAAACTTCTGAAATCAAGAATATTTGATGGCTGCCAAAGGAGAAATAATAAATTAGGATAAGTGCCAACATTTGCTAACATGCACACACAAATCTGTCAGTTGTCTCAACTTCTTTGGTCTTTTTTAGTAAATTATCTCTTAAGGATGATTTGCAAACATCTCTGACAAACTCTTTAATACCTTATGTACAATTGTACTTAGGTGTACTTTCACTATAACACAAACGAGAGAATTACATCTTGCTAGCAAGTTTGAAATTCAATTATATAAATCCAAATTTTTATGTAAATTCTTAGGCTTCTTAATCACACAGCTACGACGCACAAGCAAATATAGCTTACAGTAGAAGCATGGGCACAAGATGTCACCTTGGGAAGTGGCTGCCTCACAGAGGGTGATGCATCTGGGCCCTTTCTTGAGGCTCATGGAGACCCCTGGCTCTGAGGGATTTCAGGCTAAGCAGGCAGCTGGGAGTCCAAGCTTTAACCTTCAGCTTGCAAATACCATTTGATTCCTCCTTAATCTATGTTACATTAAATCATTCTCTCCCCCACAGCCACCAACACATTCAGTTTTTCAGTAGGATTTGGATTCAATAATTTGAAAAAAGGTGACATTTTCTGTGAAGCCTGGCAATTCCTCTTCCCATGAAGTGCAAAGGCAGCTTAACTCCCATCTCCACTTGCTATTCGAAGGTTGGAAAGAGCCAATGTTTTGTTTTGCTTCCCACCTGGCTTAGATAGCTGTGAGTCACACAAAAGTAGGTTAACAGTGAGATTGCTCCTTTTCTAGGTTAGAAGACCTTGCAGAATGGCCCCAGATCCTCCAGAGCAGTCAAGACCTAATTTTGTACACAAAGATGAGGTGTGTCTGAAATCACTGCTTAATGTTAAGAAACCTTTAAATACCTTGATGGATTTATATATTTAGCACCTGGAAGTTCAAGCTTTCTTTAGGAAAAAGATATTCTTA
This sequence comes from Nestor notabilis, assembly GCF_000696875.1. NCBI lineage: Eukaryota > Metazoa > Chordata > Aves > Psittaciformes > Psittacidae > Nestor > Nestor notabilis. Next base: position 189,358 of record NW_009937582.1, read on the forward strand.
TCTAGTCCCTATATTCAAAACACCTGGGGAAAGGTCAGCTGTGCACCCCTCTCTTCCTAAGCAAGCAGCAGTATATCAATTGGACGCTCATCTCAGATATGTTTGAAGACAAAATAACATGGGGAAAATATTACAACATAAAATGGAAGTGGATAAAAATAACGATAACTTTACAAAAATATATGCCCAGAGAAAGGCTAAAAATCTATAGCTATGACTTTGGAATAAACTCCAAGTAGGTTAATTTCAATCTTTCAAATTTCAAGAATTATATTGCTGGAAAATTATATCTAATAAAAATGTATAACCCAACTAATTAATACTGTTGCTCATAAATTCTCACAGAAGTCACTCAGCAATCAAAGTAAGTGCTGTAAATGTAGTGTGAACAGTCTTTCTATAATTCATATCTGACAAAGCAGGTTAAAATATTTTAAGTGAAATTTTAACTAAGGAACTATTGCACAGTATATATTAAAACATGTGTAAAAAATGTATTCCCACGAGCATACTCTCATTATCAGACTGCAAAGTTTTGTGATGTGTTTATTTTCAGGCGAATACAAAATGCAGACAGGAAATCCCACATCCAAGCAAAAAAAAAAAAACATATTTAAAAGAGGAATTTCACATCCTAAAATTATAACCAAATCTGGTACTATCATATATTCTTCAAGAGCCTACTATTATTTTTTTAAAGAGCCTTATATAAAATCCACAAGTATAATATTAACAGACCCGGAACTACTCAAATCTTGTAGCACTGAAGATCGTGAAACGTTTGCTGTTGATGTTGTACCAAGCACATACTCATGAAAGCTCAAATGAAGCATGTTTTGGACTATGCAGATTAATTTCTTGGTTTGGGTTTTAGTTTTCATTTGAAGCCCTATTTGAAATGGAGCCTAAGGAAGGACATGTCTTTGTACAACCTTCACTAAACATCCACATCAGAGACAAAATTGTAATTGAACTCCTTTCTAGTAATCTATACAAAGAGGCAGAGGTCTAAAGGAAAACATAGATCAAATGACTTGGAAGTGGAAAATAACTACAGATAAAAATAAAATCAAAAGAGACTACAAAGTTAGGTGAACACAAAAGTGTAATAAAAATCTGTTATGAATATATACTTTATGGATAAAATAATGACCTAGAGTACCCAATGTTAATGCTTGAATTTTTAGTGGTTTTTTAAATAAGATTAAGATTACACAGTGTTTTCCTATGTCATCCACCCTTCCCTACTCTCATGCTCAGGATGTTGTATGGATTAAAACACTATCTGCCACATACAGCAAAAATGTTCTCAAGTTTTCTCTACTTTGAAGTGCAGCACAAGATGGTGGGTTCTTATGTAAAAATCACATCTTATTGATTAGGTTTAGAGACACAGCTTCTTGACATTCATGTGGAAAGCATCCGAGTCCTCAGTGTTGTGACTGAACCAGGTATGACAACCTATACGGGAGCACCTCCCAGTGGGCTGTGAACCCCCCCCCCCCGGTTGGCTTTGCCCCCCCCCCCCCCAAGACCTAGATTGGCTTAGTATGAAAATTTAATGTTTAGAGAGTTGGAGATAGGTTGCAATCGTTCAGGGCCTATCCTTATATTCAGGTGAGCTGGTGATACAGGACAAGCAGGAGGAAGGAGAGGAGTGGTAGACATCACTCCCACCCTGTAAATACAACCCATGGTTCACTGAGGTGAGCTTGATTTTAGGCTGAAAGTCTAACTTTCCAAAAGGTTACAGACTTCTCAAGACCCCACATGGCTGGCAAACAGAGAACAATGGATGGGAGTTTCCCCAGACTAGCTTGACCACCTCTGCATCAGACTTCTGCTCTCCAGAGAGTGGCTTGCTGCAGCTGTAGTGAACGCTAGGGCCCACAGCCAGCTATTACTTCCACTAATGACATTTTTAGAGGGTGAAGACCTCATTGAATCCATTGATGTTGACCCACGGGGCTACATTTTCTCTGTGCTGCTCAGTGAATTAGGCAGGCAACTGCTTTTAATGAAAACAGGAGATCTGTACATCCAGTTCCTAGCTCACAGGGCTGCTAACATACCCCATAATTTGAGAGAATTATGTCTTAAAGGCTACACTGTGATAGAGAAATCACTCATGATGAAACAATGTTTAACTGGTGGGAAAAAATCTTGGTTCTAATGTTAAATGAATTTCTCCAACACAGACTTTCAAACAAGGATTGCAGGATGAACATTTCACACTTCAGGATACCTAATTTAAAATAACAGCTTATATTTTAGGCATTCTAGCTTACTGAAATGATCAGGCCCTCTCTGTAAAAGTGTCTGTGTCCCAGTTCATTTTGTCTGGAATGTGCTGCCCTGCTTAATCAAAACAAAACCTAAGACATCTACATTTACTTTTTTTAGTGAACATAATGATTTTGAGTGGAATTTTTATGCTGCTTTTTGCAAGAAGAGGTGGTACCCATAAAAATACAAGTGACCTACCACCAATGCCATTACTTTAATTGACATCTGTGAGCATATTTTCTTAGGTTGCATCAAGACAGACGAGGGCCCTTTGTGCCCTTCTGACAGTGATGGCAATCATTAAAGATTTACCAGGGTCATTAAAGTGAGAAATAGCAGTAATGCAGAGCCGAATACCACCATCCCATGTGGATTCGACTGAAGTGCTAAGAAAGCCAGCACAGAATCAGCCAAGATCTTGCACTGTCAGATAACCTTATCATAAAAAAGAAAAAGAAAATTAAAAAAAAAAGTCACCAACTTGTTTAAAACACATTAGAGTAGCACATTTCACTTATATGGGAGCTATTGCCAGTAAAGGACATAATGTTTCCCTTCACATGAAAGCACTACTCATGCTTTCACATGGTACCAGCTACAAGGAGAGTTGGCAGAGGGACCCAGGGTCACTGCATTAGTGCGAGCCCAGGAAACGTTTCTGTTAGATTCTCCTGGGACACTGCAGCAAATACAGCAGGAGGCAGCTTGTGGGCTACTCCCTCATAGGACTGCGCCAGCGGCACTGAGCAAGGGCACGTAAAGAGAGACTTTGACATGGGGCCACCAGAGAAGCCCCGTGAAGAACCTGCTTCACATTTACAAACTGCAAGCACGCTTGGCCGCAGCGTTGCACTGGACGTGTGTAGCAACTCATTCTTGCCCTTCTGGGGATCCTTGTTGAGAAACCAGTGTAGTCCTGGCAGCAGACTAATTTCAAGGAGAAAGGAATTATTATGAGTCAGTAGGTTGCTACCTTACAGCCCAGCCAAACCTGTAACCTCTTTCCACAGGTACCTGACTTCCGTTTAATGCTCTTTTCTCTGAGCATGAACAAGATCTTTTGTTCATCATTGAATGATCAAATCCAACGTTAAAGCAACATCCCACTGTATCATTTAAATGCAATCCAAATGCGTAGGCACTGTAACTATTTTTAGCAAAGACCAAAAGACACCAAGATGCAAAGAAACAGACAGCTGCAGGGTTAATAGGGTTTAACATGTTTAACTACAAGCCTGATGATTCCTAAAATGCACGCCTTTCTGGAGCAGATATATGTAAATTATTTAAAGGTAAAAAAAGGAAACTATTTTTAAATCATTATTACACGTGTGCTCAATTATTATAATACCATGTGAACTGACATCACAAAAATCCTTGGAGAAAAGGTACAGGGGGTTTCTAACCTTGCTTTGATTATCCTGTTCGTTATATCAAATGGAACAGGAAAGTGATCTCCTATGGGAATCAGTCACCACTCTTGTTTTAATCCACCCCCTTTGATTTGCCAAGTAGCTCAGATTAAAGATAGACTTTCTTTTCCATCTGATGTGACACCTCACTGCAGAGCTCTGAGAAGAAGCAAAAAACACAAAGACCATTACCTGCAAGGGCTGTGCTAACCAGCTGCCCCATGTCCTGGGTACAGTGTTCAGCTTGTTCAGTGATAGAAAATAATGCTTCCTGTCAGTCGCCTGAAAAATGAAACAACTGACAGCACTGGGCTACAAAAACAGTTGCAGGTTAAAAACAAACACTGTGAGGATGGCTCTGGGCATGCAAACACACAGATGCACACATACATATTTGCAAAAAAGCAAATAAAACACAACGGTTGTGAGCCAATTAGATGCAAGTACTCTCTGTACTGCCTTATGGATGTTGGTTTAGTTGAAGCTGGGGGACTCTGATACTAAAGTCCCTTTCAAGATAACTTTTACCAGTCTTGCATATCCCAGTGAGAAAAACAAATGATACTTCATGCTCCTGTTGGCTCACATCTGATATATTGGTCCTTCAGAGTCAGACATAATTATTGCATGATGCACAACAGTGAACATGTTTTAAACATATGTTTTACATGGTACAATCAATCACGATGCACCTAATAATGTTAATAGTTAGTATACAGTAACAATACACCCTCAAGCTTGTGCAGTAGCGAGATTATGTGTTTCCCAGGTCATTGGAGGCACTAATTTCACCTTCTGCCTCACGATACTTCCAAGGAGCGTGTTATCTCAAGGTAACACATGTCTGCTGGTACCTGACTGTTTAATTATTGCACACAGAATTCCAAATCAGAATAATTGTCATCTCAAGGTACCGCTGTTCACTGCAGGGTCCTCCTGATGTAAGTGAACAAATGCAAGTTATGCAGCAAATAGAATGACCTTGGTAGAGATTTCTTCCCCAAAACGGTGGCATCTCACAACTTTAAAGCACAACCTGAAGAAGAAAACAATACGAATGCTGTAATTACATTTTCAGTTCAAAAATTTACAATGGTTTGCAGTTTGTTTTTATTATGGGATTTGTTTATGCAAAAGGTGTTTTGTTGGAAAGACACAAACCAGGATCTCTCAAAATATTTTCCCTAGGCCATATCTTAGCAGCAGTGGATATTTTAGTCTTTCTTAGTGACAGCCTTCCACTTTATGTAAACAAACACACAAACACTGTTTGGAGCAAGGTTTTTACATGTGAGGTGGATGGGTTACACAGTCAGTCTCCAATGCAGTGAAATACTTACATGGTGTGAGAAGGTGGAAGCACTGAGTGGTAGGTATTAAGCTTAAGGGTATGGGTGACCTAATCCCAAGTCTCCAGTAGGAGTAGTACACACAGACTTGAGTTTGCACCTGAATCTGCTCTCTGTGGCTTGAACATCTGAAATATCAAGCATGTGCAGCAGATGTCATGCGGCATATAGAGCTAACGGGTTTTACTTTTTTTTTTAGGAGAAACCCGATCTCAGAGTTGGGATGCATTTCCTCATACAACTCAGCCTCATAACCAAAACCATTGTTACAAGCAATGGGATCTCTGATCAGTTGCCATTTTCTGTTACTCCATATCCCTGAAAAAGAAGTAAAGACTGATCCCCTAAATATCCACAGGCCTCTGAGTAACTCTTAAAAAAAAAAAAAAAAAAATCAGTAATATCTAATTTTCATTGTTATTTTTTAAACACTCAAGTATTTTTATGGTAGAAACACTTAAGTATCCAGGTATATTTATTTACTATAAACGAGGAACTTCAGGGAAACATAAGGTTTCATGTAATCTCTGTGCTGTTCTGAACTATAGCTGCACCATCAGTTCTATTCTGACCCCTAGAGTAATTAGTCTTGCCTTGTCATGGGATTAAAATCCGCCACTCAAACCATTTGATATTTAGAATGGCAATTCATCATCCAGACAACATACCAGATGCTTGATACACAACATACCAGACAATATCTTACCACATATCACTAACAGGAAGATACGAAATAATACAAAAAATAGAACCTTAAAGGATCAATAAAGGTGATTTAGTGCAGTCGCCCACCCAACAGCAGAATCAATACTTAACCCAATCCTGAGAGATGTTTGCACAATCCATTCTTTTACATAACCAAAACTGTCCTAGTGGGGATGCCATGGTGAGGACGCAAGGCACAGTGGCCGTTGTGACTAACTAGTTAAAGGAAGAAAAGGTTAAGAAACTGGCAACAATACCAATTAGCTCTTAAAAAACAATAGTCATGACTTTTTTTTTTTTCTGGAATGAGATTACCTTTTAGAGGCCTGAGGCACATAAATCCTTCTAATGGAGTATTTATGAACACATGCAACTTGAATTCTGGTTTTATTCCTACTTGAACAGTATCTTTCAAGACATCTAAAGCAATCAGGACTTCTGTAAGAACAGCTTTTCTGTTTAATCATTCATTTTTTTGTTGTTGATATTTGCATATGTAACTAAAAGAAATTTATGAGGATACCAGTTCTACAAGCTTTCTACAAACAGCAATTAAATCAACATAAAAGGGTAGGATTTTCTCCTGGAAACAAACGGTTCTGCGGTCCTTGCATCTATGCTACAGGTGTTTTGCTCTGGCCTATGGTCAGTCGACTCACTTGCCTGAACATCCCCACTGTGCCCGTGGTTCAGAGTTAGTTCAAAAAGAGCTGTTGGTTCAGTCACATTCTCCTCTCCAGCAAAGACCTGGAGCAGTTTATTTTCCCTTTAAAGGAGTCTAGTTCACATGCACTGAAACTGTGCAGTGAACCACTATGAGATACACAGTGATAATCAAGGTGTGGACTGTGAGTCCCTGTTCATGCTGAAACTGCACTGTTCCTCCATCCTCAAGGGCAGGAGTGCCTTCACCCTGTGTTTGCCACCAGCAGTCTCTGTCACACTGAGGAGCACTAGAAAAATGTTTAAAGTATCAAGTACCTCCATGAAAGTGATCGATGGCTGTTCAGGATCTTGCAATAGACTCCTTTGTGAATTAGCCACTTGAGAAATAGTCCACTTACAGTGAAGTGAGAGGCTGTTTGTAGGCACACTCTCACACACAATATCCAGAAGCACAAAACCTCACACTTTTATTTTTTGGATGGATATTTTTTGTCTCTAAAATGTGTTGCCACAACTTTCACCCACCTGTGATTTTTCAGTGTCACATTCCATTATGCTCTTTCTCAGACGCAAGAAAAGAGAAAAATTATGAACTCTTTCACAAAGGATATAGCTTTATTTTACTTGGGATGAGAAATTAAGGATGTCCTGACTGGCAGCATGTGGTTTCTATTTCTGTTTGTAAGCAGCCTTACAATAGTAGGTCAAAAGGATTAGAGGAAGGTCAGTGTTACTGTGTCTAGAGGAAACCAGCAATTGTAGATTCACTTCAATGTTCTTGCTTTCCAAAGAAAGTGGAAATCTTATATGACTGGGTTTTTCAAACACCTGCTCTTTCTCTTTTTCCCTTTTTCTTTAGTAGTTGAAGTAAAGAATTGTGGGGTTATTTACCTCGCTTTTTTTCCACTTTCATTCATTACATTATATAGAGAGCAAAAAAGATAATTTGTTGTCTGATATAGGTCCTTTTTTTTTTTTTGGTAACTACAAAGCAAAGAAGCAACAATATCAGTACCACCCACATACTATTTAAGGCAAAAGCACACAGAGGAGCTATATCAGCTCTGAGCAACATCACATATACTGTAAAAGAACAAAACGTTCTCTGCAATTTCTGCAGTTCAGGATTTTCATTTTCCATTCTCTCACATCAGTCTGATCTTGCAGTTCACTAACATCACAAGGGGAAAAGAAAACTAACTGCTCAATTCGCATAGTTTACATTGGCTTATCGATTTATTAACAACTTGCAAATAACTGCCAATCTCTCTCTGACCTATATATTCAGGACCAATAACAGTGATAGAGCAGGTGAATCACTATACTAAGCACTTATAAAATGTTAATTTGGGCTCACAAATGTCCAGGCTTCATTCTGCTTTGTCACTCCTTTTCTAGCCAAGTCTTTTTTCTAACATTTCCCTGAAATTCCCTGGTTACTATTTAATCCAGTTGAGGGTTGTCCCCCTCTTTAGCATGATGGGTGTTTGTGACATCCGCACACAACTTACACCTCCCTGTATTACCAGCTGTTATCCAGGCTATTTTGGACAAAGTGGGGCTATATGTGCACCCTCCCTGTCTAGCCATCTCATGGTGAAGAAGCTGCATCTTGAACACAGTACTGTAACACATGCAGAGCAAATGAGGCACATATAAATTTTCCTGAATTACACAGTGTGAGTCTCACTCTATTAGGACCTATTTCTCCTTCTAGAAAAAAAAAAAACAAACAAAAAAGAAACCTTAAAAAAAAAAAAAAAAAAGAAAAAAAGAAAAAAATGCAATGCTCCAATTGCTTTTAGTGGCTGAAAAATCATGTTCCCTTGAGTGTGAAGATAAGCTGAGAGCATCTTTAATTAAAACTCACTCTTCCTCATCTTTATCCCAAAAGTCTGCTTCATGTTAAAAGCCGATCTTTCTATCATTCCCTTACACTCCAGATACGTCTCGCAGACTACCTGTTTGCTCTGTTTCAGAAGGAAACTAGATTGCAATTACCTATTGTAAAATGGGACCTGTGCATGACCAGACACATCCTAAATTCAACTACAGGAACACATTTGTAGCAAACCAACCTGCAAAATGACAGTATCGCTCTGCTGCGTGAAGCAATATTTTCTTAGAAAATGCATGCTCCACACTTCATATTGATGCAGCCAAAAAGGCATAGAGCAGTGAGCTGCATGCTGGCCTTCCAGTTTGCCTTCCTAGGGCTGAAGTTAGGGATGCCCTCTGCAGTGTCATCAGTGAAGATGCTAATGCATCTTATCAGTGGAGATATCACCATAGGGAGAAGGCAAGGAGACACTACAGACCTACCAGATACACTAGTTATTGACGTTACCAGTTTACAACTCAGCTCTCCCTGACTGACAGGCAGCTCAGGTGAATCTGCTGTGCTGAGTGGGTGAGCCCACATTTCAGTGCTGCTCTGTGCATGTGGGCTGCTAATGCTGGCAAGGCTGTGGGGCTGGGCATTACCCCTTGCCACCAATGCAGCTGTACTCTTAGCCTGCTCCTGAGCACAGCCTCTCACTTCCAGCGCACACCAAAGTATCATATAGGTATCCTCTAGTTCTTGGCCCTGGGACGATTTTAACCTGGAAATGCAGATTTGCAGAAAAAAAGGTTGAGTACTGCCAAGGAAATTAAAGGGAAAATAAGAGTGGAAATGAACCCTTAGATGGATACATGATAGCAATGTAGAACACCTAAAGAAACCGGTCTCGTCCAACAACTTCACTGAAGTTTCTTAAAGCATGAATTTTACCCCAAAAGGCCAGAAATCTCATTGATCAAAACTAAACCAAGACTGCTTCAAACTAACAATTAGCCAGAAGAAAGCAGGTCAAAACTGGTGCTGACAAATAAATCCAGCCCTCTACCAACCACAAAGCTATGCTTCCAAAGGCAGCCTGCAAAGCATTGAATGCTTTGCCCCTCAGCATGTTTTCTCAGAACTGCCACACCTTTTTCTGTACAGATCCCATGATCACAGCTGTATCCACACAACCAAACAAAAATGACCAAAAATCTTGAGAAAGTGTAGAAATCACTTAACATTGTCTCTAATGGCAATATTCGGTATGTAAATAACTTACTTATGTAGGGGTTTTAGACAAGAGTAACTGAAGAGGCAAAACATGTAGTCTAAAAAGAACCAGCTGAAGCCTAGACGAAGAAGGTCTGTGCAATTAAGCAACACACTTAAATACGGTGAACTGAGCTTGTTTAGTTTGTCTTTTCCTCAGTCTGTGTTTATACCATGAGATTTTTGGAGGCAAGGAAGGTACTAAGGCATTTGGAAGATAACTTGTACTGGGTTTCTCCCTCTTCCATTTTTATCATATGTTTTGCTTAGATGAGGCTTTGTTTAGATTGGTTGGCTTTTTAATTATTATTTTACCACAGTCTTGTTTATGCTGCAATTTTCATGATTTTGCCCTGAACTCGTTTGATTACTCATCATATTTTTACAACTTTCATTTGTAGAACTATTATCTTTTGATCTTCTGCTGCTTTCCCGTATGTTTAAAGATTTCAAAACTAATTAAGATGATTAACTAAAAAAGACTAATTGCATTCATAAGTGAGATGTGTCACTTCTGATTAGCAGGTGGCTCTTTTCTGTTTTGGATACATAAAAGCAGATGGAAATGTGGCAGATTAAGCTATATTTAATCTGCCCACTTCCTTGCAGACTGCTCCACTTTCCAGTTAACATTGTTAATGACAATAAAACCTACGAATGCTTCAGATTACCTTTTTTTTAAAAATCTTTGCCATTTCTCATTTGGCAACAGACATCTCACCTGAAACTCTAGCCAAGATTAACTCAGAGTTTCCAAAATGGGGTTTTTTTCCTAAACACTTTATGACTTTGCTCACATGCTTCGAGGTGCCTGGAAGGACAGGAGAAAACATACTCAAAACCAGGAGAAAACATACTCAAAACCAAGAATTCTGTTTGTGATTTTGGTATGCAATTAATATTCTTTAGTGTTGATTTTCAAAGATGTCTAAAAAGACTAATTTTGCTCTCAGATTCCTTTTTGCTGTATTTCTATACAAAAGTAGATATATAACGTTCCTTTTTCTATATCTGAGATTTTTTCTGAGTATTACCAGAAATGCTACTCTGAATCAGCTGTTTCACTGTAGTACTGTATTCTCCTTTTATTTAGGCTTTTTTTAAACTCTTACGTCTCTTAACTTATGCTTTTCTACACCACTACTTACTCATTTGTTAACCTTTTCCAAGCTGCCATTTTTAACACTATCTTCAATTTATCCCTTGTCCAAATCTTGACATTTCCTTGCTTAAGCATTTTTTTGTTGATATACCAAGCAAAACTTAGCCCACTTCAGTCAACATCTGCACACCTGATACACATCTGTTTTGTAGTAATAGATAAAGAAATACCAAAAATTAGATTGTCTTTTCATTTCCATATGCACAGTATCAGAGAAGGAAGAAAACATATACATTTTGCAAGTTCAGGTATTCAAAGTGCTGGGAAAACTAGATCACATTTTCCTCTTTGTAGTTTTACACTGACAGTGCCCTTTATAATTGTGTGTGATTTACTTTTCAGTTGCTATCAGTCTTGTTTCTTAGTATTAGGCGTAGGAGTGTTAAATGCGTAGCTCAATAGCAGCTTACAGGCCTTATGTACCTTCACGTGCTTTCTCCAGTGCTTCAGAATTGCTTTTTAAAATATGCAATTTTTTGTTAGCCAGATGTGTTGAGGATAATGTCAAAAAGCTTTCTTGGTTGTGCTGCCAGTCTATGACAATCTTAACACTGCACAAACAAGAACATAAAGCAACAGTACAGCCACATGACATCATGGGAAATAACTAGTTCATAGATGCCTGAGGAATGGTGGCAACTTATAAATTTTATATATAAAATATATACGTTACTTTGAAGTACATGGAAACAACAGTTTAAGTGTGGAGCTAGTTTGTTTTTCAGAGGTTACTTCTCATAAAAAAAGGGTGACGTGAATCAAATATTGATCACTCTAAGTTTTAGAGCTTTCTGTGCAAACTCTTTTCTATACACTTACATCAGAATAACTCTACAAAATTTTATCTGGGGTTTATGCAAGTAAATTTTCTTTATATGGGCCAAAATGACTTATTTGACACTAACTTTTGAAGATGTGGCACTTCTGATTTGAGGGGAGGCATTTCAGAAGTGAGAGAAAGTGGAAAATAAATAAATAAATCCATCAGACCATAAAGATTAGATTCTTTTGGAGCAAAACCCCCAACTTCTTCTATACCTAATTCTGGTGCTTTTCATGTCCTCAATGCATATGATCAAACACTTATTTAAAAATAAAAGAAATTAGTATAATTTTTGAGATGTTTAGCATCTTCATTTGTGTTGTATCATGTAACCAAAATCTGGTCAGAGGATTGGACATATCTGTTTCTTAAAGTAATGGTGTAATAGAGACAAATGAAAATAAACCAGCAGATACACAAAATAGGTGGTGATGGTGCAGATTTCCATGTGCATTCAATAGTTATAAAGGTTACCATCCATAACCCTCGCTTCTTTTTATCTCAGTTCTTCTCTATTCAGACGTACACACTAAACAATAGGACTGAAATGCAAAGGTATGTAGCTTTTAAGATAGCGTTAATGAGAAAGTATGCTAAGTCCCAATCACAAATGAAAACGACTACACTGGTGTTCAGAATAGGAAAACCTAATACCAGGGGACTTTCTGAATTCAAGGCTTTTATTATATCCAGTATATTATTGTGAATAATAATATGCCGGAATTCTAAGGCAATTGCATATCTTCTTGTCTTTAACCCTTAAGATATTTGTCTTCAGCAAAACTCTTAGATGCATAAAGACTTAAGGAATTCATGAGGAGTTTGTGAGTACAGCTATATACATATCATAGAATCATAGGATGGTTTGGGTTGGAAGGAACCTTAAAGCTCATCTAGTTCCAACCCCCATGCCATGGGCAGGGACACCTTCTGCCAGATCAGGTTGCTCAAAGCCCCATGCAACATGGGCCCCCAGGGATGGGGCAGCCACAGCTTTTCTGGGCAACCTGTTCCAATGTCTCACCACCCTCACAGTAAACAATTTCTTCCTAATATCTAATCTAAATCTACCCTCTTTCAGTTTAAAGTCATTACACCTTGTCCTACTTGTTGTTCAAAAAACAAAAACTGGAAGATACCTTTGCTAATAAATTTGAGCAGATGCTATTGAATACTAGCACCCAGCATCATCTGTTTAAAGTACTGCTATAGGGAACCGTATGACTCAGAGAATTAGTAATGGGATATAGAGACTTTCACCTCTAGGTCAATAGTTATAATCTGAAACAGACTGAGAGACCCCAGGAGTCAATGCCATGTAATTCCCATCTACTGACTTTAGTAAAATTAGTCTGCGGCCTCCAGACAAATTCTATAGAAGAAATACTGTAACCACAATAGGCGGGAGAAAAATCACTGGCACTGGTATCTGGCACTGACAAGAACAAGAAAGCCAAGAAATTGTCTGGGGGAATATGTGGTCCTTCTAAAATAAGTAAGTGGAAGTGTTTCAGTAAATAAGCAAAGGGAAAATTGTTTGCAGTAACTTTTCATCTTTCTGTGGCACTGGCAACTCTCATGGACTTGAACCCACTGAAAATTTTAAGTGTTTAGCACTCATACAAAATATCAGACAATACAAATCATGCATACCATAAGTATTGAGCAAAATCCTTAACTTATACACATCAATATACTGTATGTGTCAGCTCAGTAACAATGTACAATCTTCATCTGCTCTGACATACCTGGTCGGACCTGTAGAGCTGCATAGCACTATCACAGTAAAAAGCATTCAGACTTAATCACAGGTCTGCAAACAGCCTTTTGTTGGAAATTCCCAGCACAGTGAGGTTTCCAGTGATTTACTCTATGTTTTGATATACATCTGTGATTACGCAGCCTCAACCTGTTGTGCCATTACACCCATCTTTGCTCTCAAACTGTACTAGACTGTCTTTGGCAGAGTTTAAGAGGCAAAATACTGCATACCACTGCTCCTGCAGCAATGGACTTCCCACTAAAGAGAGGTGAACGACTGAAAATTGAGATACACTGCAGATACTTCAGTATTGATATCTCAAAATATCTCAAATTTGAGATATCCTGCAGATACCACTGAGAAATGCTGCAATAATAAACCTCCCACTATAGAGAGGCTAACAATGAATAAAAATATCAGCATACAAAGTAAAAAAGCACAGGTTAATTGTCCTGTATTAAGCTGAAACATGGATAGCCTCAACACCACCAAGAATATCAACAGATCAAAGAACAGACATCAGGGTACCTGTAGCTAAGATACGTGATACTGACGGGCAGCAACCTGAAGACCTGCTGTACAGGTGACATGCACCTCCACATCTGGTGAGCTCTTCTCCTGTCTGCAATGTATAGAAATCAGAGTCAGGAGGCTTGAAGGGCAGTGAGGTATATATGGGCAATGTGAAGCTGTGTAACAGTATTTTTTTTCAAACACACTTTGGACTCTTTCCGGAATGAGGGTCTGGACTAATTTTTTTCTACTCTTAACTGTGAAACTCAGAAAACAAGTGATCCCATTCATGTCCTGAGAACTGTGTTAATCTTTAGTTGTGATGACATTGACATACCTATAAAACTGAAAAATACTTAAAAGTCTCAGGCCATAATGTGCAACGTATTAATCACCACAACAAACACATCAGACAATCAGACACTTCCCTACAATCACATGGATGAATTTTTCTTAATACCGTTAAAACCAGTGGGATTTAGTTTAGATTTCTGGTGCCTACTTGATGGTCTCATGCTCTCCACAAAAATATCAGCCTGTACTAGCCAATGTAGATGTTCTCCAATAACTTCTTTCAAGTTCTGTATCTTCTACATTCATAAAAGTTCAGATAATCAGAAATGTGCCAAACAGTAACCATAAATTTTTAAGATAAATAGTCTCCCTTTCACAAAAGCTACTCTCTTTATCTATATTACCAAACCACAGCTCAGCCCCTAGTTTAGAAATAAGGCATGTTGGTCCTCTCAAACCTCCACAGCATTTTTATCTTCAAGAGTGCCCCTTTAAGTGAGACATAATAAGCCAGAAACTGGAGCAAACTTTTTTATTTCTTCATTTCTATTGCATGGTTTTTAGCTCCTGAGTTGAAATTAATTTCTTGTGAATTATGTGTATGAGTAAAATAGATACAAAGAATTTCAAGTGGAGACTAAGCCTTGGCTAACTTTTCTTCACCCAAGAGTACAAGAAATTAACCTTTTTCGTTGCCTAAACATTATTTTTTTTTTTTGAGTCTTTTTAGAAAATGAAATTAAATGAAATAGAAGAGGAGAATACAACTCCAAAATGGAAAACATCAAAGCAACTGTAACACTTCCTAGGTAGGGTTTTTCTCCCCACCGTTCAATTTTGGTGTAGACAAAGGTAAGAAAACATAGGGAGAAAAATAAATTCTTTGAACCTGACCAGCTAATTTCAAGTCAACTGAAGAGGCATTTGTCTTTCTCAGCTTGCTCTCTTCTTTTTGTTCAGTGCAGGCAGATTTATGATGTCAAAGCCAGGATTTTGGCACCTGTTTTCCCACCAGTTTTAATGAGAACTGAGCATCCAAATCCTTTTTGGACAGCTTTCAAAACAGCAGATCTAACTTCTTCATTGCACTTTCTGGGTAATACGAAGATGGCAATTGCAGCTCCCAGAGCATGCAGCCATGGGGACCTTTCCAGGGTAGTGGTACAGCCTGCAGGATGTGCAGGGGGAGAGGCACAAGCCATAGCTGGGGTTCTCCCCAAGCACCCTGCTCTGAGGGATGTCCCTCACCCATGGGCACCTCGCAGCCCTCTGCCTCCTCCTAGCACTTCTTGTAAGGATCCTCCACCTCCAGGAGGAGTTAGCACATACCCACGATGACAGCAAGCTCTTGACAGCTGTGTTACAGGTAGGAAAAATAAACACACACACTGGATACCTCCCAGCCCTGCATCACATTTCTACACCCTGCAAATGGTGCCCACTCCCCTGGCCATTAACTTAGGTCATCCCTCTGTACCCACCCTCTCCTCCTAGGCTTCTAAATTTGACTTTGCTGGCAGGATCCAGCCAAGAGACGAGTTGAGTTTCCCCCATGAAGATAACCATTTTTTTTTAAACTTTTCCTCTATTCCCTGGCCTGCAACAAAAGTGGGGAGAATTAGGGGCACAGAAAGGAGAGGCAAACAACAAGAAATGAAGAGGAAAGCAGACAGGTAGATAGCTCTCTCCCACCACCAATGCATCCCTGCTGAGCTAAGCGATGTTCTCAGATCAGCTTGAATGTGCTTCCTGCATGCATCTGCCTAAACCAGATTGCTAGCTGCTTTGGTTTGAGTTTGGTTTTGGGGGTTGGGTTTTTTTTTTATTTTAACTTTTTTATTATTATTTTTATGGGGGGGGGGAGGGGAGGTTGTTTTCTTGGGTTTGTTATTTTTTTAAGAGCAGTCCCTTTTGCTATTCATAATCTCCATGAAGATGAAGACAAGGATAATTCACAGCATTCTGTAGAACTTTACCAGGTTGTAGAGCAGAGCTGGCTGAACTCACTGGAAAGGGCACTAGATTAAATGCAGGTAACAGTTATGAATCGTTAGTTGTAATTTACTGACTGCAGCAGGGGGAAGACAGAGGGCATGGTGTGGTTTTCACAGCATGAATTAGAGTTCTCTGGCGAAATGAGGGTGCTTTGTGCTGATTAAATTATAAGAAATGTGCACCTGGGCCACATAAAGACCTGATGTTCTCTCCCTATAGTTTGACTGATAATATAAATGATGTACATCATAATTTCTGCATCATCTGAAAGTTTAATACATGTAATTGTGAGCTGCTTTTCTTCTTTGAAATTGCAAACACAGCAAAATTGCAGGCTTGGTGCTATTGATGAGTCATTGTTGGCCTGCTGTATCTGTATTACAATGGCTATATATAAAGAAAAGCATGACACTCCATTTACCAGCATTATCTGTTTCCTTTTGAGTTGTTCCCACAGCCAAAAAGTTCAGAAGGATCCTGGGTCAAATAGCAGGGGAGGAGAAGTTGAATTGGTAGCTGTTAACTGAGATGAGTTGGTATGATCTCAGCCATCTGAAATATGCAGGTTTGCATAATAGCTGAGGGAAAACGCACTTACATTAGTATAAGGTATACATGTAAAAGCAAAAGATCAAACATCAATAGATAAATGCAGATAGCAGCATGTCAAATAGCAAAGCATGCTTTTCCTATGAAAGTTTGAAATACAGTATAGAAGGGAAATTAGCCAGTTTTGTCAAAATGGCCAATTTTGTCAAAATGGCAACTATATAATAAATACTTTAATATCCACCAAAAAAAGTCAGCACTTCAATTGCTGGAGCACTCCACTGTTTCTTTATTAAACAGTTGAAAAAAAATACATTAATGAAAGAATGTATTATTTCTTATAGAAACAAAATTGGGGAAGCTGAAGAGAAATATCTGTATATACTAGATCAAAGAGAGTAATATTCACCTTTGTGAAAGTTATAAAAAAGGAATATTGGGGTACAAATCCTATGAAAGGGTAAGCTGCAGTGAACAGGACATACTTGAATAAGAAGGCACTCCTGAGGAAAAGTTTGCTTAGTTCAGTGTTAACTTCTGTTACTGCACACCAAATTTCTCTGTCATGCCAGGTTTTTAGAAAGCATGTGGGGGAAAAGTGCTTTATTAATGGTCACTCTTTCTTGCATAGATCACAGTGTATTTGTATGCTTTTCACAGAAATAAAACTCAATTAAATATGGTGCTGTTACTCTTGAATTGCAATTCAGTCAAATGATGCCTATCTCTCATTCACCTTGAAAAATCAGCTTTTAAGAGTTATTGGAGAGTGATAGAGAACAGCTCAGAGAGAAGCAAACTCAAGATGATGCTTTCATAGCTGCCTACCAAACTGACTGTTACTCCATGCCAGAACACAGGGAACTACAGCCTTCATTAACTATGGGGTCAACCTTGACGGACACTGTGTAATCTTGGCGAGGGTGAACTCTTTCAATTGAGCTCATACTCTCTCTTCTGATCTTAAGACATTCCTCTAAATGAGAGACCTGTGGTAACTATCACACAGCAACACTGTGATATACAGTAAGAATTTGATTAGGAAGACAGAGAATGCACACCATGGTTAGTGTAGGGGTTATGACAAGTTGTTGGTCATTGAAATATTACCTTCTGCCTGGGGATAGATTTGGCATCTCCATTGTAAAGATCCTCATAGTAGATAGTAGTAAAATGCATAACAACAATGCATATTGCGTTGAATTTCTTCAGACCACAGGATAGCTGAGAGAACATACTGGTTTAGAGTCTGACTGCCTTTTTTCTTCTGAACTAGAGGCCTAAATATAATAAATTACTGTTTCTGAACAAGAGTTTATTAAATTCTGAAATTATTTCAGAGGACACTTTCATCATCTGAAGTAAGGAACTGGGCCCTTGCAATATGTGGTTGCGGCAACTCAACCACTCTCTGAGCATAAAGAAGGCATTACTCTTTTAAACTCAGAAAAAAGGCTTACTCTTACACAGAACTTACTTCTCATGATTTTCTAGTCTGGTAATAAAGATAAGACAAGCTGGAGAAGCAAAGGAGACAGAGTAAAGGACTATACTGAAACCTGACCAATTTTTCCACAATCTGGAATTTTCCCAAATACATAAGGGATCATGGTAGCAGTGACTTGATTTCACAAAGCTTGCCAGGACTCAGTCCTTCTCTGCCAGAAATCTGTCACAAGAGTGAGCATGCCTACACTGTCACTTGGAAAATAAACATTTTCAGTCTTCCCTGACAATGACACCAGTCTGGATAAAAGCATTAGACTCCAGCTAGCCCTCTAACTTCTATAATTCTTTTTCAGGTTATAAGAGAATCAGACAAAACAGGCTAAAGGAGCATATGTACAATAAAGTGACAGAAGGCGGCTGTTGGAACTAGGCTGGTCCTGGGAAAGAAGTCATACACTGGACACAGAGACTATTGAACCATAAATGAACAAAGCAGAAAGACACAACTGCTTATTTATTAAGCAATGCTCTGCCTCCCTTACTTGCAGTGCACAGTATCTCACTACCGTCTCACTGGGACTATTACTAGAGCAAATTACTGCTCAACATGAATAAATATGGAAAGTCTGGGTCTAAGCTTTTAAGTGGGGTTTTTTTAACGTTTTAATGTGTTTTAAATTGTTTTTATTATTATGCACAGCTACATTATAGGGGCAATTCTGAGTAGATGAAGCTGAGCTGAGCTCTCTGTCGAAAGGTCAAGGCTTGTAAGTGTTACTAATTAGGGACACAGGCACAGAATGAGTTATATTTCCTTAGATAAGGAAAAGGAAAGAGACCTAGCTGTTCTTTAACATCACATGAAATCACTTCTGCTTCTCCATGGCAGAGTTTAAAAATATCATGAAACAGATGCCCCAGTTGTTAAGCTGCATTTTGCCCTACCCAATAGGTGCAGAATCACAACAAAAAAGCAGATATATACCAGGCTATTTCAAATCTCAGAAGAAAGCTTATCTATCACAGTGGTTTTGTCAGTCCCGCTAGAAGAGGCTAACATGAGATTTCTCTGTCAGAATCCAGCTCAATGAATCAAATGTCAGTGTGGAAGGGGATGCAATGAGAGCACAGAGGGTACAGAGCAGGCAGGAGGTGATATACAAAAGCTGAAAAGTCTATTTTGTGAGGTCAGGGAGGTGACAGTTGGGACCAATGAATCAGAATGCTCTCTTCGGGTTGCAATTCTCATCAGGGCAAAGGATGCTCTCTTTTAAAGAAAAAACTTTGCAGCTATGACATGTTACAGTTGATACACAAGTGTAACTGGAAACGAGAACAAAAATTCACCACTGCTAGCGCTAACCTTTCCTTATCGTATCAAAAATCAGTGTGAATATTTGGAACTTACACTATGTTTCTTCTGATGGCCACGCACCATCTAGCTAGACAAAGAGCTAATGCCTGTTACTCAGGAGGTTACATCTGATATAAGCTCACACTTTCACCTTGTACCACTTTCAAGATGAGCTTCTAACCAAGTGGCAAAGAAATTTATTATAAAGCAATAGTGAAGAAGAAACTTATTCAAGAACAATAATTAATTGTTTCCTTTCAAATCACAAGTAGGCTGAGCCTCACCTCTAAGACAAATGCTCAGATCTGAATTCCTGTTATTAAGATGATAGAGACTATGATAATTTACAAAGGTGAACACAGAGGTTACACTCCTGACAGCTCTCGATTGCTTTGTCTAAATTAATAACAACTCTGAATAAAAGGCACCTAGTCCAGCTGTACAGTCTCACACTTAACTTTTCCATTAGTGTCACTGGCCTCCCAGGGGTCTTTTCTTGTACTTCATACGTTTATCGACAAGACATAAATAACCCCATATGCATCAGCTGGGCTCAGTGAGCATCTCTCTCTCTCCTCCTCTGCTATCCATCAAAATTATTCCCTGTGATTACACTATGGTCATGCCAGAAATACAGCCATACTTTGAAAAGCTAAATAAAAGGCCTAGCAACTAATCCTGGAAACCTTATTCACGCAAGCAGGCTCGGTGTGAAACAGAGGTACTGCAGCTGATGAGGCTATTGCACCTGCATGTGTAAGTGGCACAAGTGCCTCTTGCAGACAGATCCCTATCGGTTTCCACTTAGCTTTTCCTTTTTACTGCTCAGCATGCAGTTGGCTTATGAGAAATAGGGGGTTTGCATGATGAAGTTGTATACAGAGTCTGTGAAATAATAAAGCTCTTACCTGCTCTCAAGACACAGAGAGGCACTGCTCTTGTCATGGAGCTCTGGATTCGCTGCTGAGCTTTACCTCAGGGATTCTTGCTTAACCTGGGATGGGGTCACGAGGCTGCCCAGGGAACACAGGTAATGCTGGAATACACATCAGTGTTACCTCTGAGAACACTGGCTAATGTTCTGGTTAGATTTATTTTGTCACTGTAACTTTAAAGATCAAATAACAAGAAAAGTTTTCAAACAAACACTTCCTGATTATATCAAAATGCCCATTCTAGAGATGACCTTAGGTCCTTAAAACTTGCAGTAAGGAGTTCCAGGAAGACAACTGGAAAAAACACATTTTCAAGTATATGCATTTGCTGTCTATGAAAACTAAGTAGCTGAGTGACTAGCCAAAGCCAGAAATGCAGGAGAAGCTGAGCTCAGCTGTTGCCAATTACAATTTTGCTGAGGAACACGAATTACTCTTCAAAATCCTGTCTACTCATCTGGCCACCAGTTTGTCTGTAGCATTGACTGTTAACTGTATCGTGTAGCTTGATAGGTTTATGATGTGGACAAACACACATTAAGGAGCAAAACATGCCTATCGAAACTAATTTCCAGTGTGACCTATGCCAGGATTAAACTAAGGTCTCAAAAGGTGAAAGGAGAATGTATCAATCAACTGCACCTTTTAACTACCCCACCAGCCACAGAACACCTATCAAATAAAGTACTAAATCACCTTAGCTATAGACACAAAATACTTAAATACTATTTATTGATTTGCATTTTCATTGAAAGGGAGGAAAAAAAGACAATTAAGCTCCTTTGGTATTCAATATGTTGGTCTCTCATATGTGATAGCTTAAGATTTTATTGACACTAAAATAAAACCTTGCAGCCTGTAAATATTAGACTTTCTCCTTGCCACAAATGAAAAAATTTACAGTATAACAAAGTATGTATTTAGATGGATATATGCAATAGATTCTGAAATTATCCTCTCTGGACACTTATTCCAGATTTCAAAGTGCCTATTCACTTTAAATTATGGCGCTTGTAAGAGACTTAAACTAAACTGAAATAAAAGGCAATATCAATTTAAAATTAAAATCATCCATGTTAAAACATACAGTGTCAAAATACCTGTCTGTGCTGAAGGAGGCCTCTTAGGCCAGAAAAGCTTCAGAGGAAAAACTTTGTTGAATGGCTTTAAAAGAGCTAAAATAGCTTTAAAACAGTCACTGAAGATACATCAAAATTTAGCATTAAAATTCTGCTTCATTAAAAACAAAATCTCTGGGGAAAAAAAAAAAAACAACAAAAGGAACTTTTTATGAAACAGTCATTTTCAAGATAATGGCCTGTTCTCTACTGTAAAAATAAGTGCTTGCTAATAACATTATGTAAATAGATCTATGTGATTTATTGAAAATTCAGCAGTAGCAGGAAAATTCCAAGAGGCAAAGTCTCAGCACCAACCTCACAAAACGTTTTATGTCACGCTTCACGTTACGTTTAGAGATGACAACAAATACTGCTAGATTTTATGGAAACAAATCCCATTGTCAGAGACAGTAACAAAAATTAGGACAGGTTTACAAAGAGTAAGCTTAGGAACACGATTCCTTACTTATTTAAATAAATTTATGTGTCAGTAAAACAACTCACATGGGTAAAAGATGCAGTGATCTATCTCTGATAGTTATCAGAGATATATGACTACCTAGAAAGAAGAACTGAAAACTGATTGACAAAATCAAGGAAAACATTTATTGCAATTATTAGAAGCAGATCACATTAGGTAAAATTATATAAAGTAGATGGAGAAAATAATGTGATATTCTATATAAACAATTTTTAATACTAACACACTTTCAAAAAGGCTCACATCTAACTTGGATGAACTTAGTCAGGATCATTGTTCCAAATCCATTATGTCTGGGGATTAAGTGCATGATGCCTTTACATTTCTTTCACCCTGTTCCACTGTTTTATTGCACCTTTTCCCTCCATTTTGCCCTGTTTGATGGGGTTTGTGCTGGACTTGCTGTTAAAAGGAAATATTTCACAGCTGTAACGTCTGTAAGAACTATCCTCGTGAAGAATAAAGACTCTGTGGAATAAACAAAACCTATCAATAAATTGTAGTTCCTAGAATTTTTCTACTGTTTGGAGTTAGTTCAAGAATAATGAAATTTTCATACAATCAGGACAGCTCCCTGCTTGTCCACATTTAAGGTTTGGTTTGTTGGGGTTATTTTTCCGCCTAAAATTTGTAATACTTTGGTTAGGCATAGTTTTGCTCGGTATTTTTTAGATTCATTACTCATGCACTAATTGTGCAGAAGCTGTACACAAACCCTGAAGTCTAGAAACACCCTCAAGTCTCTGACTTCAATGCAAATGAAACATGGTTTTGGATGGGTACTGCATAAAATAGGTTATCATTATGGATACTCACAATTATGAATTCAAAACTCACTTCCCATTTTTGTGCCACAGAATTAGCATAACATTTATTGCTCCAGTGAATATTCCCTTTATATTCTGTAGAATATTCATGGAAATTAAATGGAAAAGAGGTACAATCAGCTTCATTAAAAATTCAAATGAATGTTTTCCATTTTTGGCAGCATTCCTTACACATCATTAAAAACCAAAACAGTTATTCCACAAGAAATGTAAGTATAAACAAACAAACAAAAAAATGCCCTGTGACTCCCCTTCCTTGTGACCTGCTATTGAAACAGTCCCTTCCTACATCCTGTGCCCACTGCAACCGCCTTTCATACTCCCCAAGGAAGGGCCCTGCTCCCATCCTCCCTCCTCCTCCTCGAGGAGGAAGATGCCCTCAGGAGAGACAGAGGTGCCACCAGCTGGTGACACACTCCATCGAGCAACACCCTTACGCAGGAACTACTTCCCGTTGGAACTTGCTGCTCCTCGTAGATTCGGCTGATATTGGCCAGCACATTCATTTGCTTTCAGGAGCAGGAAAAAGGGTGGACACTGATAAGGCGATTGCTTAAAACAACCTAATTCCAGAAAGAACCACAGCCCAGTCCACTGTTATTCATTTCTTTCTCAGTTGTCAGATGCATGTCATATACAGCAAGCAAGTGCCTTCCAATGACTCTATTTTATGATGGGGTGGGATTTTCCAAAAGGAGAAGAAAAAGAAAAGTAAAAAGAACCTTTTAAAGCAAGCATGGGTCCTTTCATTGGATAGTCTCCCGCACTCTGAAGATAAAGGCATGATCTGTACAGCAGCAGGGAACCACTATCAACACTATCAACAAAGGAGGTGCCCATGGGGACCTAGGGTGATGCAACATAGATCCACAGACACAAGGCACACATGCAGGGCAACATCTCATCCTTGACACCTCATTTACAATTTTAGGGAGTGGGGACAAAGAGGAAGGACCAGTTAGAAAGAAGACTGATTCTGAATCACATTGTGCAGTGTTTTCAAGATCAGGCATAATCAAGGTTCCACTTACATTTGCTCACCATTTCTCCCTAATCTGAAAAGTATTTTTGTCTCCCCTGTCAAATGGGGAAACATGCTTTGTTGAGTATGAGCACACCTAATACTCCCAAAAAAGTAACACTGCCCTTCCATCCACTTTGATATGACTGGGTCAGCCCAGACGATCTTTTGCACAATGACCTGTGGAAGCTGTAGTCAATTTTCTTAATAAAAAGGCTTCCAAAGAGCATTTTGGTCCCCATCATCAGAGCCATCCATGCAAGAGGGACTGTAAGTGGCAAAATAAGTGTGTAAAGTCATCCAAGTGCTTTACAATTTGTTTTCCTACTTCTGACATGTAAAAACTGCTACTATCTTTAGAAACCACTATCCACAGGAACAGCAAATTTAACTTTTCATATTAGCAGTTTGCCTGTACCAAATGACTTGAAAGGCCTGCCACCATAAATAGACTGGATCAAATCATGACGTCCAAGGAAGTGGCATGTTGGTTTCCCTGTATAAGGGAGAGGATAAATTATGCAACACCTTATCCTGGCCAAAATCAAGTCAGCTCAGATACAGATAGAAACCAGTTCACCAATCACATACGCTACTTGCTGAACACCGAACGTCACATCCCATCTTGCCAAGAGTGATGGGACCACACAGTGTAGAAACACCTGTGTGTTTCTGGATGCAGAGCAGGAAGGAGCAGAAAGCTACCCTTTTAAACTAGTTCTACACCAGCAGGACATTCTCTGCAGACAAGGCATCTGCCTCTGCCTTCAGTCCCATCTTTCACAATCTTGGTGCACGCAGATCCTCCTTAGTTACTTCTCCATGCATACTTATGCCTTAAAACATGAAATATTAGGTGAACACCTCATACGACAATGCAGTTTCTACAAAGCACCTTGATGAAGGCTGCTGTGTAAAACCACAACTTGACATTAGTAACCATGAAAGGCTGTCAGTGATCCATTTGAAATGTCAACACATTTCAAATGTTCTTACTCAGAGCCGCTTGAAGCATCCAAAGGCAGCAAAATCAAAAGGATAGCTATCCCTTTTCAAAAAAAGGAGCAGAAATAGAAAGGCAATTAAGTCTTCCCCTAGAAGCATCCTATTCACATTAAAAGGGTATACTTCAAAGGATGGTGAAGAGGGAGATAGTGTGTGTTTCAGGCAAGTTGATTGAGGAACCTAGAGCAGCGCAATACATCTGCATTTGAAATAAGAAGAGTTAAAAACTGGAAAAGAGCTAGAAGCCAAAATAGTTCTCTAAACCCAGTGACCACCTGAAGGAAGAGCACCCAAAAAGTGCAGTACTGGCAAATGCACTCTCATCCTCCTCTTCTGCATGGTTACTCTGCAAAAACAGAGTGTTTGCTTGGGTCTCATGAAAACATTAACTGTAGAAAGAAAGGACAGCCCAGCCAGGAGGTGCAACTGATGCCAGCCTAGAAGCCAGGAAACAGGTTAAAAGTAAATAAAATTCAGCAATTCTTGGGGAGAGAGATTTCTTCAGACATCCCTCATGGCCCCAGGCTGAGAGCAAAGATCTTGTGTTGTATTTCCACCTGACTGTGATGGCATCATCAGTAATGAGGACAGCATCCATGGGCTTGCATGGGAAGAGCTCCACATTTCTGAAGATATTCACCTAATGCTGTGTTCCATTCCCCTCTTCTATGAAGCTCACCTCTGCTAGTCCTTTTTATGTCTTATTTTCCCTGACAAGCCAGTCAGCCTAGTGGAAATGTATGTGCTGGACCTTCTTCTGGCAATACCCCTTCCCCTCTCTTTGAAAACACCAGGGCTGTCATGATGTCAGATCTACATAGACAAGAAAAAGAAAACCTGGGCCCTTCAACCAGATTGACCAGTTTAGTTACAAAGAGAAAGTCCATAGGAAAAATAAAAATTGTACACAATGGCCAGAAAACGAAACAAAAAGTTTCCCTTTGGCTTATTTTTCCACTGGTTTCTATGTCCTTCCACAAAGTCTGATTCCACTGAAATTCAAGAGTCCAGGGGTCACCTGCTGTGTTGATATTTGAAAAAGAATGAGAAAATGGACATAGAGGAACCAAAAACCAAATACCATGCAAAATTCTCTACTTTATATTGTCTGTGATGTGTATCTGTGCATGACATGATTTCTGGCTTTTGTGTGAGATGAGATTGAGTAATTCTGGATCATATGGCACTGTTTACCATGCCACATAGGTATTTTTAGATCAAAATTATATTGAATCAACTAGAAAACCTCCATTTAAGCTAAATTCCAGAGCATTTCTGGAAAAGAAAAAAAAAAAAAGGAAACAAAACCAGAAAATACTGTCAGATGCTTCAGAGAAATAAATGTTGCACAATTTTTGAAAAATAATCTTTGAGAAGGAGGAGTAAATTATTTATATTAAATATGTGTATCCATATGCAGAAAATGTATTCTTTGCTGTTAATGAATACTTATAATCTAGGAATAATATTACTTCTTTTAAAATTTATCCAACAGTTTTAAGCACAATAGTACTTTTGTTCCTGCTTTTGTTCTGTTTGTCATACAGATTTTTTTTTCTATCGTGAGAGTATCTATCATCCCACACTACGAGGTCTAAATATTTTATTTTTGTTTTGAGTAGAAACACTACTACAAAACATAAGAAAGGTTTAAAAGGTGAAATTTTCACTTATTATTGACTAATTATGTAAAATTTCATCACGTTTCAATTGCTCACTCAAAAAAACTACTCTTTTCATTAAATTCAACACTTCCTTAAAACAACACATCAAAATACTACTTAAAACCTTCAACCTTTTTTTCCATTTTCATAAGGGTTGAGATAAAAATTCACACAGATGAAAGGCATCTTAAGGCAAGACAATGACCACAGAACACGTACTGATTGAAAGGCAGATTAGTATCTAGAGGCATTTGTCACAGTCTTTAATCCTCAGGCTTCTCTTCCAGAGTTCCCTAGTTCCATAAAGTGATGAAATTAAAAGGATAGTTCCTACTCAGTGGTTTCCTTCTGAAGTTCTTTACATAGGCTAAAGACTCAATCAGTTCCCATCCTGAAACTGTACCTGCTCTTGTAAATGCAGGAACAAATAAAAACTGCTGAAATTGAATATTGCAAGTATTTCAATACAATGCAACATAATCACTATACCACAACAGTAAGAAATCTAATGAACTATTGGTGGAGTTCAAAATGGACAGTCTTACTAAAACGACTGATGCTAGTAGGATCAGACAACATGTTTTAATTCAAAGGATATTTTAAAGATTTTCTTTTTAAGATGAAAACTCAGAGAGCTTGCTTTTTTTTTCCAAAGACTTATTGATGCCTTTTCTTTTTTCTGCATTTCACATCTAGTTTTCTTTATCCTTTTTCTTTCTGCTACCAAATTCAATAAAAGAAATTATATCAAAATACATTGGTTTTCCTCTTTCTGAATTTTGTCTGCTTTTTTGATAGTGTTTTCTGAAAAAAAAAGAAAAAAAAAAAAACAAAAACCCAAACCCAAACACCACTTGTCCTGTGTTTTGCAAAAACAAGCCATGTAACCCATCCTTTCTTACAATAAAGCACTGATACTCTATTTCACAAAAGTGTGATTTAAAACATTATTCCTTTTTGCAAAAATTAAGCAGTCATTTTGTACTATAGCAGTTCCTTAGGCCCCAGTTAGGCTGGAGCTAAGATCTATGCAAACACACAAATGCAGGGGGTTCATCTTTGAAGTGGTCACTCAATATCACCCAATAAAAGACTACCAGAAAGGAAAAGTGCTTTTGAACATTTCTTTATTTCCATGTGATGCAGAAGCACACCAGCTTTTGCTTAATGTTAAGGCACTCTTCAAAGCTACAAAAGTTAAAACATTTCTTAATGCAGTATATACTGAAACAATTGGACAATACTTCAAAGCTTTTGGTCTTAAGTCTTTTGGTATCACCACCATTCCAGAAAAAAGTATTTATACAACATTGTCAAACAAAAGTTATTTTGCAGCTAATCTGACAGAGTTTTGGAACAGAAGATAACAAAAATCTATTGCATCCTGTTTATTTTCTGAAAAAGTAAAACAAGATCAGATCGGGCGTTTTAGTTCCGAAAAACATTAAAAACATTGACACTGTTTATATAATTTCAATATTAAGTATTTATCAGCTCTAAACTAGGAAAGGTGTAGAATAAAACTAAACAAGCTTTCCAAAAGAGCGCAAGAAAGAAGCAGATAACGTCAGCTGACTATTTATCAGTCTCTAATACTCATAATCTACTACTGGCAGGGCATGTGAACCAGAAACAGTAAGATGTACTCATCTATAAATTTATATGATTGAGAAACACTCCAAAAAATTAAGACCATGTTCTGCCCACAAGCCTCTTACTAATAGGAAGGAAACTTATTACTGCCTATTGCTTGGCCAGTGGCTGGAAATCCTTTCATTAATTTGCTCAACTACTACTGACAAGTTTATGTGTTTTCCACTAGTTTGGGAGGTATTTAATCATCAATCTTTCACATTCCTTTTCTTCTAACTCAATTGATTTGGAGAAATAAGCTTATCCGTGAACATAAATGTCCAGTCTCTCCTTTCCTACATCACCACCCATTCTTGTAATGGCCAAAGACTGCAGAAATAGTCCACACAGAAGGCTGGAAAAAATAAAGGCCTAGCCTACCTATCCCTGTGATCATGACCCTTGCAAATATCACTCCTGATTTATTATTTACTTTTTTATCCATGGGTGTTTTAAAAGTATAATAGTTCATCTTTTCAGGACATACCATTATCTTTACAAAGTAAATAATTCCTGAATACATAATCGACTAGATATTCAAATAAGGCACTAACTGGATAAACTAGAGAAATGGACAGGATATTGCATGAATTCATATGAAACTCTGACCTGAGTTTTGAGTTCAATGCCACAAAAAGCGTTGCCACCCACAACAGCAAAACAAGCTTTCCTTGCACAAGCCCTTCCTCATAAAAAAGCAGCCAGATCTACATTGAATCTGATGTGTTTGCCAAAGACTGCCAACTGTTTGGCACTTTAAATGAACCTAGAAAAAAAGATATGAGCCCTGCTTTTTAGAGCTGAACATTTTTCTTGCACAGAAGGACACAGGAGCTGGAGGTTTTGGCAGTCTAATAACCAATTGACTGTCTCCAGTTGAGGAGATCTGACAAGATGATGTCAGGCCTGAGACTGAGCCCTTGGATTGGTTATTAGGTCATAAAGCCCCTGAAGTTTCTGAACTGCCCCTCTCACTGTCTAGCATTAGTCTAGTCCTCAGTAAGAGAAGCAATTTAGTCTCAGCTTTTTTTAGTCTCTGGGAACAGTTTGTAGTTCAAAGAGCACTACGGAGTCAGGCACTATGGTTTATCAGACGTGGACCATACCCAGTGTCGTTCATGTTAAGTGAAATGAGAAGTCAAAGACTTTATGCACACCCAAAAGATGCTCATAAAGGTTTTTTGTAACTTTGAATAACCCATGGCACTTCAAAATTAATAGTCTTGTCTCATCCTCTGCATGATTTTTCCTAAATGTACATTTCATAGTTATCTCACAATTATCCCACAACAGAGTTTTAATTCGCATTCTTGAAATTAAAAAAACAAACAAGAACCCAATCAAAGCCATACAACTTTATTACATAAATTTATTCTTTACCTAGTTTTCTATATATTGCAAAGAAATATAATGACAAACAACAAAACTATTAACATGCCAGTTAAACACACTCTGGTTCAGCCCCACATCCAAATGTAATTCTATATGGGTACTTGGAAAATATGACTGTCTTCACAGCCATGCAGCTTCCACTGGACCGCAAGATCTACATTTCACAGTTCTCTATTGAACTAATATAGAACTATTTGAACTATAATTGAATGCATTAATTCCTATTGAAATCAGTCATTTATTATTCTACATTTAGATTTCATAAATCAAATGCAGTATTAATAATCAAAGATACAACTTCTGTGTAGAGACTCTAGAAGCATCAAAGTAGCTTTTATTTTTTCAATTCCATTTTCTGTTTTCCATGTGGGTTAAGCCAATCCTAAGCATCACTGAAAGTGACTTCTAAAACCTATGCAAGAATGTCAGCAACTCTACCACTTGTGTATAATTTTCTACATCCTGAAAACAATAATTTACATGGAAGTAGGATTGAAAAGTCACGACACAGCAGAATAACAACTGCTTGGATGTTTAAACCGTGCTTTTCCTGTTTTTGAAAACACTTCGATTTTTTTAAAGATGAGATTATATTCTAAATCCTTGAGGTTTATGAAGATTACTTTTAGTCAAATTGACCAAGTTGCTGTAATTTTTAGCAACAAGAGTTTAACTATTACAATGGAAAAAAATAAAATAACAAACCAAAACAAAATAAACTCAGGCTTAATTCCAGCTTCACTTCATTTCTTGGTCAAGTGCAAACAGGTTTGAAACTCCTTTCATTTAAATATTGCAATTTGTAATCAGTAGTGACACCAGTGTGCCAAAGGTGTTATCCCTGTGAAGTGAGAAGCCTTGCAAATACTCTATTTCTTGAATAAACACATAGAAACATCATAAGTGGTAAGAAGCCTCTGTACAAGTTACCTGATTTTAATTTAGTTAGCAAATAATTAAACAAACCCAACCCAGCACAACACCTATGCGTTGTTTTTAGGCACAATCTGCATTTTAAAAACACAGAAATGGTTAATCCAAGTAGTGAGAAGAGTTGCAAACTTCTCTAGATATTACTCGAGCTAATAAAGTGAGAGGTTAAAGTAAAACAGCTAAACTATATTTTGCTAGAAAATTGTGTCCCAGAACAGTCTGCTGCAAATGACAAGATAACAGCAGAGGCCCTGAAGGATATGTTACTGTGACTGATTCTGTTTAATGGGTTCATACAAATTGTTTGGAAAAGTGAAAGTGGCTGTACATTGTCCAAATTTACAGATATATTAAAAAAGAGGAATAATAGTTGGAACTGTGCCAGGGGTAGGAAATAAACACAAGGAATCTGAATAGGGTAGGACAATAGGGACTGAGAGATCATGTGCAGTGTCAAGAGATATGATATAATGCCTTTAGGGAGGCCCAGCAAACGATTAAAAATAACTCAAGTTTGACAAGACACAGGGAAGATGAATCATGGATAATGACAAAAAGAAACAGCATGAAGACAGGATCACAGAATTTGTGTTCCCCCAGCAGTAAAAAAGTCGAAAGGTCAGTGCAGAATCGGTAGGTGAATCAGGCACTTATGCTGTGTATTGCCATCAAATAATCAGCTTTCAAGTTTTAGAAGAGCAGTAAATTTACAGACTTCATACACTGTTAAAAATGAGTGGTGATTTGTTTCAGACAATTCATCTTCAGTCTAACCAGAATTTTCCTCCTTTTTGCTGCTAAGACTGCATAAGACACTGGGAGAAAACAATAGTTAAGAATGATAACCAAGAAACTAGTCATTGACTACCATTCTGCATGTACCTGAGGTAAGGGAATTGTAGTGCAGTTTCTCTTCTCTCTTTGGCAGGTTATCTAAGACCCTGTTTTACAGAATGTTAACTGTGTTGTGTATTACCAGTTTTTTTTAGTTTGGGTTTTTTTGTGGTAATGGAAAGGGGAAAAAAAGAATGAATGAAAAGGGGGAGAGAAAGAGGGCAACAAAGAACTAAAGGGGGAAATGAGGAAGCAGTGCTTATGAAGAAGCAGTGTTCACGAACTGAAATTTCTGAAAAGGGGGAAATGTATCATTGCTATAACAGGCAGAGCATGTAAAGCAACAAACAAGTTCTCCAAACTTCATAATTGAGAGATGTAAGTTTAACAAGTAAGATGCCAGGATTCTCATGTTTTCAAAAACATAATAACACACTCAGAAACACACACATGCATCCCCCTTACACTTCAAAATATTTCACACATTCTTCAGCCAGGCTGGAAAATGGCTATCTAAATTACAAAGTGACTACAAAGCACTACACCTTGAAGAAGAGAGAAGGAGATAGATGAAGAAAAAGAAAGTATAATGATGTGTTCCTTGTTTTTATAAGTAGTGCTTTGAAATGTGGGAAAAGAGGCAGGAAAAAAGGATCTCAAACCATGCCCAGAAGCAGAGAATTGAAGTACACTGTTGTCATTGCTTTTCACAGTTGAGATTGTGTTAAGTACTCTATCTTCAGGAATTAATTCTTTTCAGACATTTGTTGGCAATGCATTCTCTAAATATTACAGACCTTGCGACACAAACAACATGCATAATTCCTGATCAGTGAATCTTGCCCTGTCCAGCAAAGCAGGCTAGAGCTCTGCTCTTTTTCTCTGTATCATTCAAGGTGCAGCAAAAGCACCAAGTCTTTAACATCTAAATGCCAAATGAAAAATTAAAGACTTTTTCTGCTTTTTACCGATTTTTATAGTGCTTATCCTCAAGGTTTAGTACTGCATTTCACTATAATAATTCTCAATATGTTTTAAAGCCATGCTTATGCCACAGACTGAGCTACTTACTATCCCAGTTGGAAACATTTCTGATTATAAAATCATATTAAAAAAATAGAGCGGATTTTTCAACTGTTAAATAATGCTTCAAAGTAAATATAAGTCTATCTTCCTCTAAACAGCAAGATTTTCTTTCCTTTTTTTTGTTTTTTTTTTCCTTAACAAGATATACATTGACTATGTGAATTACATAGTTTTTAAGTAAAACAAGTTCTCTGTCTGAAGTTCATTTGCAGTCACAGACATTAGATTCCATCAAAAGAGTGATAAATTGTATTTAGGTCACGTAATCATTGAAATACATAAATTTTTTACTTTGCTTTAGACTGTTGAGATTTATTGATATTTTGAGTGCCCCAAGAAAGTGAAAGAACAGTTCCAAGCTTAGTTTCAGACCAGTTCAGAATCACAAAACTGACCTATTAATGTTGGAAAGGGAGATTTTGTTTCAATGTATCTGTAAACTCAATTCATGCAAGTTACACTTGAACCTGCATGTCAAAGAAACTGGTCAGGAACAGCAGATTTGCCAATAAAAAAGTTATAGAAAAACCTCTAAAAGCTAGGTTGGTTTTTTTTTTTCCTGTTTCTCAAATTTAAAGGTGTTGATTGTGTAAATATATGGTAGGAAGCCTCCAGCTGAATATCCTGTATCATTAGAATGAAGAATGTACAATCTTCATAAGTGAAGCACTTTATGAAATAGCCTTTACCTGTGTTTTGGGTTGGTTTTTTTTCTCCTTTCCATTAAATTACCTTAATTCAGTACTTTGAAGGCATATGCATCTCCTTTCCAACCAGCCTCAGAGGCAACTTTCTGAGCTCCTCAGTACCTTATATAGTATATATCGCAATAATTCAAGGAAATATTTGTATCACCAAAAAAAAACAAAAAA
Source organism: Nestor notabilis (assembly GCF_000696875.1). Classification (NCBI taxonomy): domain Eukaryota; kingdom Metazoa; phylum Chordata; class Aves; order Psittaciformes; family Psittacidae; genus Nestor; species Nestor notabilis. The sequence goes on from NW_009937582.1 coordinate 222,574, forward strand.
AAAAACCCAAAAAACCAGAATTCTCTCTTCTTGTACAAAAAATATATTCTCACATCAGTGCTACCCCCTGCATCTCTCTGTCAAGCCATAGTGCTGAGTGATGGTAATTGCTGAAAAAATGATTCTGATGCACATTCTTCTGATTACAAACTAATGGTGTTTGAGCAGAGAACTGCCAAAATCACAGGCCACAACTCTCAAAAATCTGCATTTCTGAAGAAATACTTTCTCTTCAAAGAAAAGAAAAACTAAACAATATAAACAAACACAACAAAACAAAAAACTACAACAACAGCACAACAAAAAAAAAAACCCAACAGACTGATGTTTTCTGCATGTAAGTGAATAGCCAATATTATATTACCAGATTTTATCTGGGCAAAATTGAGATAAAGAATAGTTTCAATTATGAAAAAAACCTCTTCAATACTCCATCCTTACAGGTAATGTGGTGGCCACACAAACGCATGTACGTACTAAGCTCATCTGACATCTTTCCCATCACTTCCAGGGAAAATTGCATGGCAAAGAAAAGTTTCTTATTTTAATGATGAGTAATCATTTAAGTCTTTCTCAAAAAAGCCTAATTCTAAGTATTGAACTATTGTTACATCTACTAAGAAAAAATGACACTGAATTAAAAAATAAGGCACTACAGAGTGAAAGCAGAAGCCTTTCTCTCTCTGAATTACTGCTGTATGGATCTACATCCTGTTCCTGTGGCATTTCATGTTATCATAACAGTTATGAGTCAAGATGAGTCCATAATCCTTTGCCCTTTCCTACTGCCTGCAGATAGTATTTCTGATGTTCCTCCTAAAACATCCATGAAAATTTACTTTTAGGTTCCCTCTTCCAGAGCGGCTGTAAGCACGTATCCACAGGAGCTCCACCTTCCAATAGATCAATTTGATTCATTGACAAAGCATTTTTTCTAAGAGAAACAAACCTTAACTGGAAAATATACATGCACAAAGAAGTAATTGCAATTTTGGTTACTATTTGTAGAGAGGTATAACTACAAACATCCAAACAAGGAGCAACAATTCAACTGCAATTAAGGAAAAGCAGCCAGATGGGTGGCATGCCAGACCTGTCTTTGCACAGAGTCCTTGCAAAGGTCCATCCAGAGCTCCAAGTTCTTTCTGTGATGCAAAAATTATCAATAACACACTTATGTCTATGACTTTTGTCTTGAACAGGGCTAAGGTGATATTCCCTTTAAAGATTCATCAACATATACTTTCTTTTCTTCCTCTGATTTTAAATTAAAACTTGGATCCTGACCCAGAAGCAGCAGGCTTATAAAATAGCTGAAAGCTACTGTAATATTTCTTTAATGAATAGAACTCTTATTGACTGGGGGAAAGTAAAACACAATATGAATCAATTTGTGCCTGTTCTGACTGTGCATTTCTGTGCTAATGCTGTACAAGATAAGCCTAAATGGTACTTGGGGATAATTTATGCTTTTAATTTGTACTGGTTTTTTGGCATAATCCAGGGGTCAGGTTGTATTTTGGTTTAAATTCACTGTGCAGAAAGCCTGAGTAGCTTGATCATTTTTCATATTCACCTATTTGGTTTCTTCTACTCATACCATACAACAGTTTGACAATACTGAAGGACAAGGAGCAAAGCAGAACCAACCAATCTTTTCCAGCTGAGACAGGCTGACCATGGCTGGCTGTCAGCCTCCCACCCAGTTGCTCTCTCACCCCCCTCCTCAACAGGACAACACAGTTCTTCTCCACTGGCCTCAGTCCTTCAGGAATAAAATTTCCTCTGGTTTGGGCTCTCCACAGACCATGGTCTCCTCAGGGCATGTAGGCCTGCTCCCATGTAGAGTTCTCCCCAGGCTGCAGCCTCCTGCTCCAGTGTGGTCCTCTCCCTGAGCTACAGGGGTATCTGGCGCATCTCCTCCTTCAACTGGTGTTTTCAGGACTGTTCCTTACACTCCCCCCAATCCTTGGCAGTGTTTTTACTTTCTAACATACATTTTTACAGAGGTGCTACACACATGGCTGATGGACTCAGCCATGTCCTGTAGTGTGGCCACCAAAGCCGGCTATTTCTGGCATAGGGCAGCCCCTAGCCTCTTTTCACAGAGGCCACCCCTGCAGCCCCTCCAACTGCCAGCACCTTAGCTCCTATGCCCAACATACCAGCCTAAACATATCTTTATTTCTATGACTGCATAATTCAAAATGAATAAAACCAGGAGGGAAACAGTGGGAAGAAGTTGGTCTTTCAACTTATCCTGCATCTATACCTCAGCCTTAACCCTAAACGCAGAGCTGTCTCTGGTCTTGAACCTTTATTAACACTTGACAATTTGAAGAACTAAAGTGGTAACTTCATGAGATTTGGCATTGACATATGACCAAGGAATAAATAAAGGAAGTGGAAAGGCTTTTTCATCCCTGCTTCTTTTAGGAGTTTCTGCACTATTTAATGCCATCTTCTACTGTACACATTAAATTGTCCCTTAGTCTTGCCCAGCATGGCTACAGCCATCAGTGTCTGAAGCTGAACACACACATCTGCAAATAAATGGCAGAAACGACCACTCTGCCAATAGAAGTTTCTGCCTTGATGCAGAGCCACTTATTGTCCTGAAAAGAGGAATTAAGATTTTTGGGGTGTTTAATTCTGGATCAGATTGAGGCACTGTGTTTCAAAAATTTGGCCCATTTATCTAGAAATTTGACGTACTGGGAAGGCAGGAAAGACAACAGTTCTGATTGATTACTAAATTCTACCTCATATCATGGAGCTCAGACTGTATAATCCCACCACTTATATAAACATAAAAGAGGATGCAACATGTGAATTTTAAGACTCGTCCCAGAAGAATTACTGGAATTACTTTGAAGTTAACTGAATTGACACCAGATGAAAAATAAGCCTATAGTTTAAAACTGCATATAAGGTATACTAAACAGTGGTCCCATTTCATTGTCAGTATACAAGTCGTTAAAAAGAATTACCACTTATATTGCAAGGAATCATATGCTTATTTGTCCTATGGGATGCAAAGGAGATACCCATCTTTGGAGAATTATTGAAATCTGATGATTACAAGCAGATGAAGTAAGATGCTCTTAGTTTAATAGTGGCTGTGACATGCATCTGTACAAGAAATTGAAGATGGGTGAAATCAGCCTTACATGCTGACAGATGAGCCACAGCCCATTCCAATATCAAATTCACTTTTTGGGGTTTTTTTTTTCATTACTCACTGGAAAAATAGATGCTCAGGCTAAGATACCTTATCATTTTCTATTCTAACTCTTTCAAAGAGTTGCTTTCTTCAGTTGTTGGATGAACAGCAGCATTGATCATGCAAAAACTGATCAAAACCTGATACACACTTTATAAAAACTTTTTTTTTTTTAATTCTGCTTTATAGATATTTTAAATAGCTGCTGTCTTCCTTTCCCATTAAAGCAGGCCAAATTCTATGCAACTGATTGCTTTATTGTGGAGTCTAACTTTTGACTCCCTGGTGACAAAAGCCATAATAGATAAACAGCTGGGGTATTCTCTTCACTCAGAAATTACCTTTGCCAAGAATGCTTTTGACTGTGAAAGCAAACACACACACAGACACACACACCAGGGAAAGACTGTGAAAATCATCCATGAAAAGCTGTAAACATTGCTCATTCCTTCTTTTTAGGATTTTCTGTCATGCTTATGACTGTACTGTGGAAGCGACTCATAGTGCACAATTGAGCTTAGCTTCACAGCATTGCCAATTACAATTCTCTCAGTTTTGTAGGGAAGCAACCAAGCACAGAAATGTAAAATGGATTCGCTAAGATCATAAAGAGCAGCTACAGCATAGACAGGAATAGAAGGTAGCAACATCCACATGCTGATTTCCACAGCACGTCTCATCCATTCTCTCCTTATTCCTGGGAAAACTGGACTGTACTTTTAGGTACTCGTGGATCTAGCCTCTGATCCAGTGCACATCTAATTGTGTATGCCACAACACACATAGGCAATGAAAAAGAACTTATTTTAGAAAACATGTACATGCCAGGGGCTGAAGTCATTTAAGGAGATGAAAGGAGAATCACTGATATGAAGAAGAAAGGGAGCTAATGTAACCAGTGTGATGCACTAGCAGGATTATTTTAGCAACAGCATTTCAAATGAGCCAAGCACAGTGGCAGCCATCAAGACCAAAGAAAAGATGGGAAGATATGACTACTTGGACACGGGTTCCTAAAAGAAAGATTCAGCCTGAAAATGTGCAGGGGTGGCAAGAAGGGTGAAAGGCAGTTTCAGTGCAGTATGTAAGAAAGGATTCAGTTTGGAGAGAATAGGAGGTGAACCTAAAGGGCAAAAGCTGCAGATAGCAGTCACAGAGAGGTCAAGTGAGGAATTCAGATGTAAGGGAGAAAGTGGATACTGTTAAGGAATGAAGAGGTGAAGATCAAGTTTAAAATGCCTGTGGTTGGATGGGACTCTGAGCAATCTGATCTAGCCAAAGATGTCCCTGCTTATTGTGAGGAGGCTTGGACTAGATGATCTATAAAGGTCCCTTCCAACTAAAACTATTCTATGACCATAGCATATTTTTACTGGGAAAAGAAACTTGTGTACAAGGTGAGGATGAGAAAGGTAGGCACTGGGCTAAGACTCTCATGAGCTTTACAGACAGACATTAAGACCATCTGCCCCAGAGAACTTACACTTTTCATAAACGAAATACTTACACAGCCTGGGACTTTGCAAAAATTCAGTCTTTGTTAATATATGGATCAAACTCACAGACGAGCTTCAAGTGTGAAATATCCCATCCGGCTTGTAGCACTCACCAACCTTTAGACAGAAATAATAATAATGTGGTGAAATGGGATATGGCATACACCATCTGGCAGCTGTGCAAACAAGAAGAAGAACCCTATGAAGAACATTATTACACGTTTGGGGACCTGCTGATTACTTTGCGTGCCTAAGGTTAGACATTTTGGTGCGTAAAACTTGAGAACACAGTCTAAATCGTAGATAATTTAATAGGTTGCACATGGACTTTACCTCTAGTTTATTAATTCTTTTTTACTCAACAATATATCCCTTTTTAAAAGACTGTCTTGCTTTTATGGTGAACTGCTTAAAGTTCTGTTCCAAACACACAAAGCTGAAAGGAAGAATTCTCATTTTTCTGTAACAGTAGGAGTATGCATAATGGTCTGGTCCTATCAAGGTGTTCAGTACCACCATATAGCTAAGAGTTCATATTTCAAATTAATATATTACCTGTGTTGATGGCAAAACCTCTTCCCCTTAGAAAGTCCAAGGAGTTTGTTATTCATGCTTTTTTTTTTTTTTCTTTATGAAGGAGAACAAAAGAAAGTGATTAAGGAGAGTGTGTTAATAAAAAAAGCTCTTTAAACCAACAAGCTTATGGATTTTGAAGAACTGCCAGGAGAGTCCTTAACAGAAAAATATTCAAAAGGCACTTAAACATGTTCTGTGACTTCAATAGATTTGTTTCTGTCACCGCAGAGGAAAACAGAACAACAAAAATCTCAGGCCTGCTCCCTGGCTGGTTCTCTGTGCTCAGCAACCCATTACAACTACCCATTCAGGCTTTCCTTTGCTGCCAGTATTCTCTCTCCTGCTCCCTCTCCATCCAATACATACTCATCTGTCCTTCACCTATCCTCACATTGACCATTTCTGCTACTTGAATCCCTGAATTCTAACTTCTCCTTTAAACCATCTCTATTACCAGGGCAGCATATTTCATTGCACTTGACTAGCATGTGGTCCCCTATGCATGCATGCATTCTTTTCCAATCTCCTCTCACTGCCTCATGCCAAATTCCTCTTCTTTCTGAAATACTGTGATGTGTACATCATGATGATACTGCAGCTGATAGTGCTTTGGAAAACAGAGATCAAGTCCACAATTAAGAGGGACAGATCTGAAATTGCAGGTTGAGATTAAGTTTTCCAGGTATGGAGAGGATGTTTGCATCAGATGTCACACTTACTTAGAAACTCACCTCACGCACCTTGAACCCAGGCTACTACTAATAACTAGGCCTTAGCATCACTGAAAAGAAATTCTTCCTCTTAGTTCCCCTATGAATGCAGAAACATCACCTAAAATTGATTCACCTGTTCTTTCATGCTGCCTCAGGACAGAAAAGCACATTGTTTCAGAATTATGGAACTGTAGAAAATTTGTTTTCTATTCTTGTCTCAAGTCATCTATGTCATCCCTACCACAATACCATTAGACCGTTTCTATATTTTCTAGCCTAACATTATGGTTCTCTGCCTCATCCCATCCTTTCTGCGACTGTCATAATCACATCTCAGTCCCTTCTGTTTTTCCTTTCAATACTCTTTCCTTCCATTACTTCTGCATAAAATTTTGGGCTTGTTGACTAGCTTGGCAAGGAACAGTATGTGTTTTGACCAGTCCAGCCCTCTGAACACTAACCATCCTGATGACCGCTGCCTTGCTTTTTCCCAACGTCGACATTAATTTAGTCTCTCTTCAGATCCCAGATGCTGACTTCCACAAAATTCTGTCAGATTTGGCATGTGGAATGACTGCTTAAGCCTCATTTCCTTAGGAAACCAGCTAAAACATTTCACTTCCTTTTTCTAAACTGGATTAAATAACTGCAAGATGGATGGTGTAGCAGCCGGACAAACATGACCTGGTCAGGAATGGCGCCAGGGCTCACAGGTGCTCCTTTCAAAGGCTGGGGGAAACAGCGCACAGTGTTGACTCATCTTTCAGCCCTCATGGATTCTCCTAATTGCTCAGTGAATTATTCACCTCAGCTTGCTATTCCCTCATTTATTCCTCTAACACCTACTTTGCTCACGCATTTGCATGCAACACCTATTTGTCACCCTTCTCCTAAAGTACCTACAATAACGAATTCAAGAAGATAGTTCCTGCTTCCACGACATCAAGGACTGACCCTTCTAGAGGTGGGCTATGGCACATTGACGATGGAACAGAGAAACATTTTGAAGTCCCCAGTGATGAAAGAACACCCTGTAACAATCAAGATACATTTGCAAATAACGATATATGCTCCAGCGGAAGAATGGACCTATTTTAAAGCTAAAGAAGAGCTGAAATTGTTCAAGTATAAAAGTATTAGTAATAAAATACAACAGGAGGATTTAGCGTAGTAACCTGCAAGCTAACTGACACAGCACTGTTTAATTAGACCTTAATTTAACCTAAACGGGAAACAAAACTCCTTCTTTTGCTGTGCAATGGGTTCTTTTGAAATACACAGAGCACATAGTACCATAGCTTTTCTCCCATTATGTGCAGAAAAACAAATTAGACTTTAAGTTACCTTCTTAGTAGGTGTCAAAGCCAACATAATAACTGGTTAGAATATTGAAACTAAAAATCTGAGCTACTTGAATCAGTGTAAAAGATGAAAGAAATACTCAGTGAAGTGATGATTATAACATGCTGGTTTTTATACAGGAGGAACACAGAGTTTATACATACAAGGCTGAAAAAACCCAGCAGTTTTGATTCCCCAAATCCTTTCAGCAAAGATTTCAGAGAGGTTACAAATCTCAATTGACCATAGAAACGCATGTCAGGAAAGGTAAGTAGTGTCATTCCTATGCCAAGGAGGAGAAAAGGAGTACAACAGGAAGGAACAATAGGTCAAACCCAGACAGCGTGACAGCCTGGATTAGAAGCCAGGCATTGCTGGCTCTCAATCCATGCTTAAAAATCACTGCTTCAACAACAAACAAGAAAATTGTCGGTCAAATTTCACTGAATTTGAGAGACCATTCTATAATCAATCATGACAGGGTTAATTCTCCTAAATTCTCACTAGCAGATGCTAATCTGCCCCAGAGTACAACCATGTTTCCAGGATAATTATGAATGCAAATCTCTAAAAGCATTTTTTAAGTCAAGAATTGTGCATAGCTTTATTTTTTTATTCCTTTTCTCTGTTTCCCAATAAACTGGAATATATACACACGAAACCTTTAGCAAACACTCTCGCTAAAACTAAAATACTAATTGCATCACATCAAGGAGATGTGATGAATATACAGATGGATTAAAATACCCCAGTTAAACTATAATAACTTAATACAACTAATTGAGTGAGTCCAGTATGGGGAAGCAGAGGGCTTCCATGAAATAAGCCACAGCTCCAGGAGCACTCCACTCTTCACAACTTCTCTTACCTACAGAAACCTTATTATTCTAGCTCCTTTCACCTTGTACCCCAGTAGAAAATAAAGGGGAATTAGGGTCTCACCAGCTGAATTATAGACATCTGTTTATCCTTGGTCCCTTCTGACCTTCAGTTCTATCAAGCGCGCATTGCAAGTTGCTCTCTTAAAAAATTCCACTAAACTTTCCAGTATGCAGGTACTCCATAGCTACTTTGAGATCAACCCATTTTTAACTCTCTCTTCTTCTGCCAGAACAAAACAAAACCTCCCCATACGAGAAGCCCACCAACACACAAATACATTCCCTACCAGGCTTCTACCAATTTCTGGAGAAAGAATTCCTTACTTCAAAGTGAGCAAACAGTCAAAACACTAATGCCATAAACACATAGCTCCTATATAAAAGATATAGGAAAGAAGAAATGGCTAGAGAATTCAGAAGGAATAAGAAGATCTGGAAA
>NW_009937582.1:231254-260487 GCF_000696875.1 Nestor notabilis
AGAAAAAAAGAGTGGGGGGGGGGGGGGGCATCAGGTCATCAGCTCTTATCTCCTGCTGATGGACTAATGGGAGTGAAACACCTTTCTAAGAGGAAAGACCCATCTTTTTTTTCTCTTAAAATGCAAATGCTTTGTTGCCTGTTCTGGAAGGATAATCCTCACACTGTGTTCAAGTTGCTTTTCCCACCCACCACTAGACAGTAGGGGTTTCACATAAAGCATAACACATGAAAGTAAATGAACAAGCTTCAAAAAACTGAAATCTCCTGGAGTGAGCACATCACAGCATGCTAAGCTTTTCTACACTGATTGCAGTGGTTCTGAGAACAAAATAGTTGGGGCTATAGCATAGCTGTTTAATTCCCTGAACAGAAGTCACAACATTGCGTTCTGGGTTTTTTTGAACTTTCTTGACAGCTACCTTCCCTCACTGGCCATAACAAATATAAATCCTCCCTAAGATACAACAATAACAAGAGCACCTACGCACAGGCTAAGCAGCTGGCCAGCAGCTGTTAGTTGGGATTGCTAAATCCATTCTCCTTCAGCTGAAGCATTATTTGGGGTACTTTCTCCTATCCCTGGATATTTATTATTAGGAAATTTACTGTACTTTTTATGATCTTTGAGACTTCAGCTTCATTTTCAAGTTGAGTTAAAGCAGGGGAATTAATTTCAAAATACTTTGGAAGGGGAGAAGAGACAGACAGGATGGGACTGAGAAAGCAACTAAACAAACTTCACTGCCTTGGGACACAAGCCTAAAAATGCACTGCCTGGGAAGCCAGCTCCAGAACTCAGGGTTAGAGTTTGGGCTCTGTAGCGGTCAGCATTAGCTTAAGAAAAAAAACTGGAGAACTAACAATCCCTTCTAAACCTCCAACTAAAAAGCCAGTTGTTCTTAAAACAAATTTTTAAATAAAAATAAATAGAAAGGAAAGCAAAAATAAAACCAAAACCCAAACCAAGACACAATAGCACAGTTATTCTGTCTCTCTAAATAGAGGCAAGACTCTCCCAAGGTCCACACAGTTTCAGCTGCTTTCTCCAAGTAACCTCTTTCTATCATTCTGTCTGAGTGGTTTTTATTTTTCAAAAGGGGGAGGGGGGAAGGGAGGGAAGAATGAAGGAAATGTGCGTGTGTGGATGTGTTTGAGAGAGAGAAAGGCAGAGAATGAATGAATCAATCCCTAGAGCTGAGTAAAGTAGCATCTACCCAAACATGTTTATCATATTACAATTTCTGCAGTCAAATGAACAACCGGTTGACTGGCATTGAACAGCACAGTTAAATGAATGGAGAAGTGTGAACTTAGAGGTTTTTTCGGAAGTTAAATAATTTAATTTCAATAGCAGTGAGGTCAGTAAAGCATAAATCCAAGAATATGTCTTTAATTAAGTGATAAAGCTAATTGGATCTGGGTTTATTTCCTGATAATAGCCTGCACTGCTGAGATAAATGGCTAGGAAAAACCAAGGGAAGGATTTCTCTTCTTTAAGCTCCTGTTGAGGGACAAACTATGATTTGACTTGATCACAACACTATTTTTAATGTTTGAGATGCATTGGAAACAATAGAGACTATACTACTTTCGTCAGTTAAGAACATGTAAAAAACAAGGGAGCTGATACGTGACCATCATTTGATTCCCAAGCTCTAAGGCTTTTGGTAATTCAAGGGCTGAATGAGAGAGAACCCATGGAAATACATACAAAGAAATACAGTTCCATTTTTCTGATGGGGAAAAAAAAAAACCAACAAAACCAAACCAAAGTACCTCTAAAGTTTCTGGAATAAACTAAAGCCAAAATTTAAAAAAAAAAAAAAAAAACCAACAAAAAAACCACTTAAGTGTCTTTCTTTAATAGGCACCGATTCTGTGAAAAATTTAACTTGATTTCACGTAGAAACAAAAAAAAATAAAAGCCAGTAAGAAAGCTGATCCAATTAGTATTTTGCTTAAGGACATGTTTCCCTTCAAGTGCACAAATGGTCTCATTGACTTCGATATTAGAGTATCTCACTGCACTGCATCAAAGTGCTAAATGTGTTGCAGAATCAACTCCTAAATCTCCAGGTGTAACAGCAGGAAAGAAAACATGAATGTGAAACCACAGAACTGCAGCAGAAATGTCTGCCCAAGCATTGGCTCCGAGAAGTGTAATTTTCCCAGAGGTCTCAGCAAGGGGTTAACTCAGATGCCAAGCAAATATAATTTAGATGTCAACATTGTTAATTATTTAATTGCTCATAAAAGCACAATGGGTGCAGACTCAGCTATGAATGACATCTCATTCCCGAAACAAAGCTGGGGGGAGGGAGGTTTGCTTTGGGAAACATTGCGGTTTGTACTGCCTCTGTATCCCCCCCACCAGCCTGCTGGAGCCAGCTGTCCCACCCTCCCAGCAGGGAGACCTTTTTCACAAAACACCTTGGAGAGCCCATCGATTCACCCGCTCCTCCAGTAGAAGGGCCCAAGAGCCCAGCAAGCCCAACCATCCACCTGCATGCAAGCACAACACCTGCACCACCGGCTACGTGCCGTGTCCCGCGCCAACAGCACAGCTCACTAAAGCTTTCCTTCAGGGAAAAACTCAAAGGAGAAGCACCAATATTTTACTTCCTTTGCTATTTTTTTTTCTTCTTGTCATAGAAAAAAACAAAGACATCAACAACATGCTTTTATATTATGTGTAATAATGTCTGATCAGCAACAATTATACATTTCTTGGAGTAATTATTTTTCCCCACAGATTTACCATTCTGAATGTGTTTATTCAGAATGTGATATACTGTTCTGTCAGATCTTTTTTTTTTTTTGGTCTGATTTTTAACCACAGTACCTCTAAGCGGATTAAGAAAAATATTCCACACTGGTGGAAACTATTTTTCACAAGTATTTTTGTCCTTAACGGAAACAGAAAATTTCACAGAACAATTTATTGAAAAAAAATCTTTTTTTTTTTCCAAAACAGTGTCAGACAATGCATACATGAAATAAACATTTTAACTTCAGAAAAAGTGAAAGGGGAAGGTAAAAACTATAAAAAATTACATTTTTCTCTTTATGACATCCATGATATAAGCAACTCCTCCTCTCTTGAACAAGCCTGAAATAAAGTGCCTAGCTACCTGTACTATAGCTATTACCACACATTTGCAGCACTAGAATTCGTTTTATTATGGCTGATAGATCTGCTTTTGTGACCCATTGTAGGATGTCTTTTAAAAGTATTCCACAATTAATGGCTTTTTGTTTTCACAGACTTGTTAAAACAACCCAAACTAAACCAACCAAACAAAAAACTCTAGTTTTTCATTTCATTTAATATGCAAGTATGATTTTTTTCAAAATGCTAGCTGAAACTTTTAAGTTGCCAATTCAAAAAGAAACAATTTTCATTTAAAAAGCATTTTAAAAAAATTATATTAAACAGCATAGAGTTAAATAGAAAAATATTGTACAATTACTTTCAGTATGTTGAGTATGCTAAAAACATTTCTATTTGTCTACAAAATATTCATGCTTCCATGCACCCACGTATTTAATCAGAATTTTCATCAGAAAAGTTAAAGAAGTTTCATCTCTAAGAATGGTAAAGTTAAACCTAGCGTTAGGTTTGACAAAATGAGAAATCAGGTTTCCCCTTAGGAATGGCTGTGCATCACTCAGTCCCCGCAGAGCTACCTGCAATAATCGACTTTATGGATCAGTTCGGCAATTTTTCCTGAGGAAAGAAACACCCAAAGCAACTCTGAGTAAATATCACAAGATAACCCTCAAACCACCTTTACAGTATAGCCAGTACTGATAATCAGGTTAATATGATATGATTTTTTAATTCCTGCAGAGGAACCAACCAAGCAAGCCAAGAATAAGGTTGTCTCTCTTTGCACAGTTATGTATCACTAAGACCCTACAAGAATTAAACTTTTTCTGCTTTATATATAGCCCTCCACAGAAAAACTTATAATTTTCCTCAAGATTTTTCCTCAAGAAACTTAGATTATTTCTAAATTAGCAGGTAGTCTGATACAATTTAGGCATTTAAAAGTCAAAAACAAATGGCCAAAAGTACTTTGGTGGAAGGATTTCTTTAAGGAGAAGTGAATTTCTAATGCAGATAAGCTTTTCTGAATACTTCCTATTATCTCATTAGCATGTTTTCTGACCTCTGGACTTGAAAATCTCTTGCACAGTCTGGATTCCTAATCTTGTTTAAACCCATATTTAAATGCAGAATAACTGATTAGCCAACATCCTTTGTGCTACACAACCACACAAGTTTCATGCTTTTATACTGAAAAGTGTCATCCATTGTTTTTCATTTCTCTGACCTTGCACTCTTAATGGAAAAAAAAAAATAGAAAAAAAGCACTGTATGATAATACACTGTGCTTTTTTACTGCAAATTCAAAGACATGTTTTTTCCAAACTAGCCCTGCAAAGATGTTTGCTAGTAAAACATCATATTTCTTACATATGTGAACTTATATGATGCCAAACTGTGCAAGTGTAACAGTGAAAGTTCCTACATGTATTGTTATTAAATCTGTCTGCAAAGGAGATGACACGCCTGCAGAGTTAAAGACGTGTTGTCTATAAACCTCATTTCTTTAAATTATGATGCTTGTTAATGTGTACTGCACGTATAGATTGCACAGCCCTTGAAAAAAGTTTTTAATTAATACAGATATTATAAGATCGCAAACTCACATTGCGCATTGGGCCCCCTCAGTGTTCAAATGAAACGAGATTCAACCTCTATATATTCTATGCAACATAATTCAATGAAATTAGGTCATTTGATTTATGCAATATATTCTGAACCTCAAATCTCAGTAATTCTAAATATTTTATAGTGCAAATTCTATCTTGCCATACAGCTTGAATATTGTGAACACTCCCAAAGCATTTCTAAATTGAAACATATTTAGAAAGAGGAATGTGTTGCTTCCATTATTCTTTACTTCTTTTGTTTCCTATTTTGAATTGTAAGACATACATTTCTCATGCTTTCAAAGCCACAAGTATATCATGTAAGTCTTCATGGTGGGTACAATGCTAGGAGAGCCACGTTAAAACTAGTTTCATAACTATTAAAATTGTCTTGGCTTACACTGTTTTCCATTGAGTTAGAGATCACTTGCTGCAATTACTACTACTTTTGGATGCACACATTTTTTTAGAGAATCAAGGGAAACTAATTATGTGGCACTGCAAAGCATAAGATTCACTTTTAAGCCTCTACACAATTTCTGTGTAGTTTTGAAATTAACAATTATATCCCAAAAATTCTATAATAATCAAGAAATTTGCTAAAATGCAACACTGAATAAAAATAGTTAATTCTCTTTGTACAATTAGTATAAATTAGTATATCCATTAATATATGAAACTATGTACATATTCATACTAAACCAGTAATTATTTTTTTTTTAATACTAGCAACAATACTGTGCTGTAGATGCTAATTCAGAGCAAGCCTTGAGAAATGTAGCTGTTTATTTCATACTGAGTTTCAGCAGGGATAGTCTTTAAAGGGTATGTGCTGATTATTACTGTACGGGTTTATGATTCAATTTGTGACCTACATGTCAGAATAAAAGCCACAGAGTGAGATGGCTCAATTAACCTCATCTGCAAATAATTTCTAACACAGAATACCAGTAGTGTGATACCAACCCCTAACCCTCTGTTATTTTCTGAATCAAAGTACACATGCAGTAATTACTATCAACTGTCATTAATGCTGCTGGTACTTGAAATGGGATTAAGGATTTAACACTGGGGAGAATAAAAGACCAAAGACATCTTTTTAAATTCAGTTACATTAATTTGAAAAAGAAATTTAAAGTTATCCAGATTGAAAACAAGGGTCAGAGAGTCATCAGAACATGGAACCTCTTTTTATCCAACCTGGGGCTTAATTAAGCTGTGCAGGAAAATACTCCTGTTGTGTGATACATCATGCTGATCTCTTATTTGCTTATTCTACCAGGATACCTGCTACTATTCTTCAAAGGGGAGGAGAGAAGCTACCATGATTATGAAACAAAATATGTACAGTAGTTTTTAATTAACTATATAACAGTGTGAATCTCATTTGAAATAGAGCTTAAGGAGGAGAGCAATGAATGTAAAATGAGGAGCTAATTAAGTGATGCTATATACTGCTCTGAGTTACTGTCATTTTTCCTAACTTTCCTGGAAAAATAAATGTAATTTTTCAATTTTGTCATATATAAACATGAAATTTCCATCAACTGATAGCTCATAAGGCGCTTTGTAATTGTGTTTTTCCTCGAATGTTAATTATAGTTTTAATTTTTTCTTTCCCTGCTACTGGCAGTTGTTCATAGCACTGTTCTGACTTTTATATGCCTGCCTTCAAGATTTCCCGCTTCACTGCTAAGGACTGACTGAAAAAGAATATTGTGCCTTTAAGCAAAATGCCTTGTGCGTGTTAACAAGCAAGTATTCTACAGACACATGATTTATAAAATTGCACACTCACACCGGTAACTTTTCCTCCCCACAAACGCAGTATCTGGAAAAACATGTGGCAATAGTAAAGCTTTCGGGAAGGAAAAAAAAATACAACAGGAAAAAAACCCCCACCCTTCTGCTCTGGGTATGTGGGCTAGTATCCTCTCCTTGCGTGATCAAAACAAAAGGAATAAGCACGACAGATAATCCCTGAATACCCGGCCTTTAAATATGCAGGAGCCTTACGCACGCAGAAGCAAGTTAGGTAGATGCATGCATTATCCAAATTGGAGGTGTGGAAGCAACAGACAGCAAACCCCCAACCTTGAACAACTTCAAGTTCTTTTTCTATAAGCAGAAATTTAATAATGTAAAGGAAGACTTTTTCCGGCTTTTGGACAGCAAATAACTAAGCAAACTTGAGATATAATTTGTGGTCATTCTAAAGTGGTGATGTAAAGAAGCTGTCACTTTCCATATTTGTCTAATGAGCAGTTGACTTACAAAGGCCATAAGGTACATGCACATCTCATCTATTTGCACCTACGATCTTTATGACAGCTTTCTAGAGACAGAAAAGAGAAAATAATCGCTATTTAGCTCTGTTATATTAAACCAATGCTTTTCAAACTGTCGGGCAAAACTCATTTAATGCATATATTGTACCTACTAAATTACTGTTACATCCAGGTAAAGAAACTTTTAAAGAAATAAATTCTACACTTACATGTAAGCCTCATCACTGCCCCAAGCATATTGTTAGAAGGCAATGTATCATGCAAAACGCGTGGGATGGAAAACAGTATTACCAAACTCATGTGATCATTCAGTTCCTTGCACTGGTCTAAAAAGCAGGTTTTAAGTGTACAGAAACCAGAACTTTTCTGCACAATTTCAGTAACAGTCTCATGACATATCCTCTTGGAGCATCTTCTAATAAATACAACATATTCAGCCTGACCTCCAGCAGCAGAAGTAGAAATATAATTGTGTGTGCAGGTAATGTGATAAGCAAGGATAATTTTAAGTCATCTGTCTTCCTTCTTATGGATCTCTCAAGGCAGCAAGTCAAAAACATGACTACGTGCTTGCTGACCTCCAAAACATAGTGCCCCTATTGCCCATTTATTCTCACCATCCCCTGCCAGGCCCCCCAGGGTCAAATGCCCCTCCCACATCCCTCTCAAATATTTGCTGGTTTTAGTCTTTGAACCAGGGGATTATGTCAGATATTTAAGCTTCATTTTTAAGAAAGGTAGTTTTTAAATATTATATTGCAGGAGAGAAAACTGAAAGTATAAATACAAGAGGCTGAACATCTATTTGACAACAGGGGGGAAGTGAATAATCAGCGACAAGCATCAGGAATGTACAGAGTAAAGAAGAAATACCAGTATAAATTTTAAAAAATTTATGGTTAATCACACTGACAGTGAAATTCCATTCAGGATTATCACTGTTGTTTGATTACCATTAACTAAAGAAAAAAATAGTCTTATATAAATAAAGAGACTGCCCATCATATAAGGAAATTATCCAAGCCATGTTTCATAGTTGCTACAATTAAATTCCCTTCTGTTCCTTAGCTAGCAGTAGAAATACTGCTGGGGAAGAACCCAACTTTTAATTTTTAGTGAAGTGAATTAACCTCAATTAAGAACATAGTCGCAGTCCTGGGCTCAGCTGTATCAGTCATTTTTCTTCTTCTTAGTAGCTGGTGCAGTGATGTGTTTTCAACTTTTCCCCAAGAACAACACTGATATATTTCATTTTAACCCAGCAACTAGATGAAATCACACTTAAATAAAGAGTTAGATATAACAAAATTCACTCCTCCTCTACCTGGCCCCCTCAGAAAAAGAAAAAACAACCTACTTCAGTGTGATAACTCCAGAAAAAGAAATACTTGTTTGAACATGCATTAACAAACAAACAAAAAACAACCCAGAAAAAATAAACAAACAAAACCACCCAAACTACTAATGAGAATTACAAAGAATCCATGAGTTATGGACAACTAAAGCAGTGTAACACCTAGTAAAACTGTACAAGATAGTTAACTCCATACTGTCATGGAATAAAGTACGTTGTCCTTAAACATTTGCACACAAACCTGCAGAAGAAAGACACGGGAGGATCAACTCCAACCTGTACCAAAACAATATACTTGCTTACAAGAGTAAGCAAATGATTGGGAATAACACATCAAGACAACACACAGACTAGTGCTTAAACTACCTTTGACTGTGGTAATCTTTCTTAGAGGGATGCAAATTAGAGTTAGAGCAGGAAGTATACATGGAAAATTGCCACTTTGTTCATATTGCTTTTAACATAGCTCCATCTTGCACCACAGATTAGCTTTTGCTATGCATCATTTCTATGAGACTGCTAGGTGCTTGGGGCTTTTAAATACCAGACTTTGTTTTTGCATTAATCATCTCTCAATTTGCATACAAAAGCCTCAAAAGTAGTTTTTAACATTCCAACTTTGACAACATGAGGATAAAGCCAAAGGATTATACTCAACAACAGAAGATAAAGCAGCACAAAGGGCTGACCAGTGGTAGTTTATGGCAGAAACACTGCTGAAATCTGTTTTTCTGTTTCTTTTAAAACCAAGCAAACAAAAAGTTCACAAGCCTTGCTTTAATATACACACACATTACCAAAAAGATACTATTTGAAATGTAAGGAGCATTTTATTGGGGGAGAGAGGGGAGGATAGATAAGTTCTTATATAAAGTGGAGTAAATTTTGTGTCACTTCAGTTAACATGAACTAGTAAAAACAGAGAAGAAAATGCGCTCTATAATTCTCTGCAAGTTTATTCCACTTGTCAACTTTCACCCACAACAGATCTAAATCAGAGTTGACAGTATTTACTATCAAGCTTTTCATTGTGCAACTGCCTAAAAAGTTAATAAACAACTATTGTTTCTATTTTCTCAGCTATTAGGGGAAAAAAAAACACCCCACAACAAACCCAAACCTAGTTTAAATTCTTGAGTTTCATCTTGTGCAAGTACTTAATTCTCTTTAGAGAAAGAGCAAACTATTGTTCCTGACCCTCATATGCCTTATAATAGCATTAATCATGCTAAATTCTTTTGGTGCTCATGTGGATATAATGTAATTAGAACAAATTCCTGAAGATAATTTCTTATTCCCATTGGTCTTTGAGGCAAATCTAAAATGTACTTAATTTCTATAAACGAAAACATGCTGCAAAACTTCTCTTGGTATAATAGTGGTTATAAAGTAAATTATAAATATCAATAAGGAAGACTAAAAATTATTAAACTAAAAATGATATATACTCAAAACCAATTCATTTCTAATGTATTTTTCCATGTTTTCATCCCACTACCCAAAGCAACAAAAGCCTCCAGAGTACTGTCTCAAACTACAAATGCAGATTATTGTCCTATTAAAAAATATTTATTTTTAAAACACTTGAATCTGGAAAATATTCTGTATGTGCACGAGGCTCATCCCCAAACGCAACCTGCAACCTGGAATCCAACAGTATTTACATCCTAATAAAATGTTGGCAGATAGAGGAATTTTTTTGAATTCACCATATGTGCTTTTAAAAATGCTGATAGGAGTGTTTGTTATTTTGTTTGGGTTTTTTTTTTAAGTTGAATAGCAATTGAACTTGTCTGTCAGGAGTGTAATTACTGGCCTTCACATATAAAGTTGCTGAAACAAGTCACAAAACCTCCGTTAGGTCAAACCACAAACTATTTGGAGGACAAGATTCTTTATCATTAGATTACAATTTTAAGAGTCCCTTTTTTTTTCCCCTCATGTAACACATAAAACTACAGATTTACTATAGAACCTCATTTAGAACGTATCCTTTTAAAAACAGTCAGACACAGAACTTTCACATTCTCAAATAGCATAAAGAAATCTAACAAGTACACAAATTTAGGATACAAATTAAAGAAAAAAGTGTTAAAAAAATTTGGAAATGTTAGTTGTTACTGCGGAGGTTTAATATAGTGCATTTAAAAAGGAAACCTTTAAGTAGGACTTTCCATATGAAAAGTGTATCCAGTGACATTTGAGATAAAAATAGCCAATTTTTGAAGCATTTCTCAATAACGATAAATACTAGACACAACGATGTTTATAATATGTCTAACTAAAATATACATCCTAAACCAGCCTATTCTTTGGAATAAGCTTCATCTATGAGAAAATTATTAAGCAATTCTGGAAGGTAATCTGCAAATGAAAGAACTCATTTCTCTCAAGTTTCTTATAGCTCAAAAAAAAAAAAAAAATTACAATGACCTGCAATATTAATCGTCCACAAAATTTAGATTTCTGAATTTAAAAAATAAAAAAATAAAAAAAAATGCTGTTCTTTTACATAGTCTTTAATATGATTCTCTTCCCCTTACTAGTCAAATAAGGTCTACTGGCAATCACTAGGAACAGATGGAAGTTTAGGACCAGACCAAAAGTGATTTCAGAAACACACAAAGAAAACAGTTTGATGAGTACATTTCACACAGTGAAGGTCCAACGTTGTCTACGTTAGCAGTCTAATACAGATGATTTCATTTTCCTGTGTTAAACAATGTCCATGAAAAATAAACTTCATTAAGTTCCTAAGTAGCATTTCATTATCTATTTTAAAATCCTGCCCCTGATCCCTCCATTATGCTCCCTTTCATATTGTCCCATATTACATCTCATATCACATAACAGATTAAGTCAGTAAGTAAGTTTAAACTTAACTGCCTGATGCAATACAAGTATTAATGTTTTCACGAAAAGAAAAATTCTCTTCATGACAAATGCCTGATTATTGCTTGCGATTTAGGATTGAAGAGAAAGGGTGAAATGAAAGAAAAACCAAGCTTAAAAGCTATAAACTTTCCAGGAGCCAAGACTATGATTTCCTCTGTTTACATGGCACAAACCAGAGAGGGTGCCCCTTCCTGCTCACACCCTGTGGATGTTGCTGCAGCACAGTAAATAATTATAAACACTTCCCTTTGTACAGTATGGCTTTGTTGATAACAGCAAGTACAGCAAGCCTCTTGCTCAGAAATCAAATAATATGTGGCAATTGAGTATTTATTTTAATAGGATGCAATTGGAAAAACTGTGGATGCCGGTGCAGCCTCTAATGTGTCAATACCACTTCATTTTCACCTTTGAGCACAACTAATATAAATGCTGCTACAAAAGGTTTTCATAATATCGCGTGCAATGCAGGGCAGGGCTGAGGCCAAGTGACATACCCCACGTGTTTTCAGAGACTAAAAACAAACTAAAGACAGTCATCATCTTCAGGGAAAACCATAGCAAAATAAATACACTCACAGAGAAACATGGATGTGCTTAAGCCATTACACACACACACACACACCACCTTCCCTCCCCCCCATCCACGAAAAATAGCAAAATAAAATTCAGATTGTCTCTGTACTAAGTGGTGAATCTATAAACTACTTTCCACAAAAGTCATAGGTACGCCCTTTGTAAAACCGACATCTTTGTACAGAAAATGTAAGTGACAGTAAGCGCAGCTTAATAAACCTTTGCTTCCTTTCTTGTTCTTCACAGATCAGGCATGGGAATTCTCTCTACTGAGTCCTTCATTTGCGAAAAGCTGAAGAACAAAATCCAGTAATGAAGCCTGGAGTCTCCCTACTCCCTGACCTCTCACTCCCCGATCCGGTTCCCCTTACACATTTCCAGTTATTTGAAACGGAAAGATGCACAAACCTCAGCAATGCATTCACAAATCCTCATTCTAGAATTAGGGACTATTATTTATCCCTGGATCCTTATTTCTCTGCTATTTAGTTCATCGCCTTGCTGTTGCTATGGGTGGGGAGGGCGGTAGGAGAGGCAGAGGAAGGTATTACTAAGTTCCCAGACCTCCTTAAACTGCTCAGAGCAGCATGGCTAATCTGACCACGCAATATTCAGAACAAGTGCTCATACAAGGAACCTTCCCCTTTGTTTGAAAAAAGCAAAACAAAACAAAAAACCCTTCCCCCAACCTCCTTCCGTGCACATTAAAACCATTTTTATTCCATACCGTGCCTTTCCCCCCCACCCCGCCCCTCTCCATTTCAAGACCCTCTCCAACAGTAACAGTCTCTTTCATGGGTCCTGAACCAGCTGGTATTTTTTCCACATACAAATAATAAGCACTCAGGAGTGTCATCTTCATGTGTATAATGGGACTGCTCACATGAGCAAAGATCCTGAGATGCCTAAGGGTGTCGGAGCCCTACATAAAGAGGTAAAAAAGCAAAATAAAAATAGGTAGTCTCTGGCCTTTAGATCCTTAGGTTTGAACATAGCAGCTACAGTTGTACTTCGTGTGGCTTTACCTCCTTCTCCCAGCAAGCCTTCTCTCCTCTGCAGTAGATTTTGTGGCCATGCTTTTACCAGCTAATCAGACTACACTCATCCTAAGTGGGCTCTTGCTGCCAAAACACCGAAACCAGCAACATCTTGCCCACATGAGAGCAGCTCACCTGCCACAGCAACGACTGAGGACAGCCCAGACCTCCTGTGCTGCATTTGCCTTCCCCCTGAATGCAGTGTACTGTACCAGGTGCTGGCTGCCTTGCAAAGGGAGTATTTTAATATCACACAAAAAGTGAGAAGTTCACACAACTGCCACTATTTTTAACTTCCACTGTTTCATATTAAAAAAAAAGAAAGAAAGAAAGAAAAGAAAAAAGAGCAGTTGGTCTTTACAAGGAACAAAAAAGAAACACCATTTCATTTCTGTCTGGGGGTTTTACTTAATACCCATTTGTTCACACAGTACTGCTTGCAAAAAAATATTTGTTTGATATAAAGGACATTGAATAATTTATGCAATATTTAATAATGCAGTAAACCAGGGAGAGTTCAGCAAGACAGGCATGGCACTCTACATTATTTGCCTTACCCACCTCGCTTTTCCAAATAAACCCCCACACTTAAGAGCAATTAGCACATGCAATATATAAAAAAAAATAAAAAAACAAACAAAAAAAAAACCACAACCAAAAAAACCCCCACAAAACCCACAAAAAAACCCCACAAACAAACAAAAAAAAAAAAACCAAAAAAAAACCTGTTTCTAGTTTATAAGATAAAACATCAACTTTCCTAGTTCTGTATTTTTAATAAAAAATAAGGGCTTCAAGAACAAAATAAAAATTAATGGAACAGGATTTATATCAGCATCCAGTCTGTTCCAATTGAGTCCAGAAGCCATACGAACTAAGTCACAGTAGAGTATTAGTGTGATAAATGACTAATGGTTCCTCAGCATGCTGCACAGGGTATCCTGAAAGCAAATACATTTTAGAATACCAGTAATTGCATCAAGCCAAGTACAAAGCTTTCACAACATATTATGGGTCTCCTGACTCTTCATTCTTTAAACAGCCATAATATACATAAGCAATATATCAACTTCCAGAAAATTTTGCTTTGTTTTCTGGCTTTTTTTAAGCATGTAATATACATTTTACTCATTCCTTAACTCCAAGGTTTTTTCCCCTCCTTTGGCATCTCCAAGCAAAACTGACATGAACCCAGCTTTCAATAGATGCTATTTTTCTGAGTGAGAAAAGCAGGAAGAATTCTGTATTTATAGATAAATGTGTAGAATACTATGTAATTTTCTAAAGACCTCCATTTCTTTCTCCTATTTTCATATTTACTAAATATTTTTGGTGAGCCATATATCAAGGCCTGACTTTTAAACAGTAAACAGATAAGTAGAGTTTAAGATCTCTGGATAAGAAAAGCCAAAACATGCAAGTCTAGGATTTAAGCATTTTTGTCTCCTTCAAATTATAACTTAACATTTAGTCTGTAGAATCAACTCTACCTACTTCATAGATTATAGGTTTTCTTTTGGGACTGTGCACTGTATTGTTAAAGAATAAAAATAAATTGTTAAAGAATAAAGAAACCAGTGTGATCCTGCACGTTTCCTAAACTCATTATAAATACTTTGGGTTTTTTTTTTTTATCTTGTAACAGCTTCTTGAGTACAAATAAGTTATTCATCTGAAAATGGACTACAGAACCTTTAAACTGTATTATTTTGTACTGTATAAAAGACAAAAGAACATATATTTCTTACAGAAAATCATGTAACCAAAGAATATACATGTCTATACTCCATTGTTTTTATAAATGCTGACTCAAGAGGTACAAATAGAAAGATGAAAGTTTACAACTTTGTTTTCACCACCAGCATCAGGATCCAAAGGAGACAATTTCCACTTGTACTGCACCCATATAAAAAAACCCAAACTAAAACAAAACCAACAAAAAAATCTCCAATCTTTGTGACCCCTCACCTGAGCTAAAATACACTCTTCTATTTGGCAACACTCTTGTTTTCCATGAGAATTCCTAATGCAAGTTATATTTAATTGCAAACAATAACAAGCACTGTATGCCTAGCTATCACTTCAAACCAGATTTTCCCATTGTAATGTAATGGATTAAGCTGTTTCTAAATTTCATTTTCCTAGTTAGATTATTGTTTTAATCCATTTGGAAAAAGTTTATTGCTTCAGGAACTTAAGTGTCCTCTTACACCACACAATGACTCAGGGACATTTGCTTCAGGGAACTTAAAAATCTCACTTCTGTTGGAAGCAGGCTATTGTTGGTGCTTTTGTCAGTCCCCACTCAAGCTCTTTTCCAGAATTCTTGTGTACTCACTGAGCAGTGTACCAAGTTCAAAACACCCAAAACAAGAGGCCATTAACAATGAGCTCCAAACTTTACCAAAGGAAGATCACCAGAGATTAATAATTGTAGTAATTTTTAAACAAAATAAAGGAAATGCTTTTTCAGTTATTGCACTTAAAAATTATATATGGTTTGTGTTCATCAATGTAGTTGCAAGCTGCTAAATTGTAAGGCAGATGAAATAGCATACACCAAGTTCAATTTCTGCAAAATAAACAAGTATGTGCAGCTGCTTAAGGATTTTGTTTGTATCTAAAAAAGCTTCATCATTACAATTCATTCTGCTATTTACAGAGAAGATAAATCCCATTGGTTTTCAATTGAAAAGCCCAATCATTAGGCTAAATTTCATGTTTGTCTACCTAGTGACACATTTGCCATTCTGCAATCTGTATGTTTATAAGAGCATAAAGGGCATGCAAAGGAGAAAGTGAAGGGCAGGAGGGCAGAGAAGGATTTTTTCAGGCCTGAAAGAAAGATCATTTTGTGAGAAGACAAGCACATATATTGCCTTGTTTCATCCAGAATCCTAGCAGCCAGCCTGAATAGCAAGTCAAAGCCTGCAGATGGCCTCTTCCATTTTCAGCGAAAGGCAGGGGAGGAGGGAGACACAGAGCGGGTAGTTGCTGAAGCATAGCTAATCTGAGAGGACAGTTCATGCTTATTATAGACCCATTGCTGATAATAAAATCTGAATCAAACTGCCGACTGGAATCCAATTGAGACTCTCCGCTCCTTTAATTTTTAAAGTTATGGAAGCACTTGACACTGAGGTGGATCAAATATCACTAGTTAGCGTGCAAATACTTACTTAAGCAATCCAGCATGCCCCAATCTGTGCAAAAATTTCAGGTGAGCACCGTGAAACAGCAACTAATTATGATGTTCCATTACCCCTTTTCTAACTGTCACAATTGGCCCTAAGTGGTCACGGCTGATTTATTTCAATTAGTTTTCACGGGCTTAGAGTTATGACAAATTCATGTTTTGGCTGCAGGAAATTGGTAGCAATCACGAAACCACCAAAACATCAAAACAGAAGGGAGCGCCCCTGCTAACAAGGAGGTGGCTCAAATCCCTGCGCTGGGAGCAGGGCGGGGAGTCTAACAGAGGTCTAGGAGGAAACTACTCCATCTTCTCCTGGGTGTTTCCTGTGCTTTTAAGAGACTGGGATAGAAAAACCGCCTCCTCTAGATGGCACTAGAAAAAGAAGGTCGTGCTCAAGTGCTCTAGCAAAGAACAGTTGTTTGGATGCAGAATGTTTATCTGTTTTGTCGCCTTTAGTCTCTGGCCGTACAGTAATTGCGCAAAAAAAGCAGGAGTCCACAATGTAGTTTATAAGGTCTCTATCTAAAATGATTACATTAGGAAGTGCAGCCAAAAGGCATGAATTGGCAATACAGCAAACTATTCTCATTTATGCCAGTAAAAGATGAAAAATTGAATTTCAGTCTACCCACAGTTTCAAAAGCAAGTTCAAATTCAGATATGAGCACATTCCTTTCTGAAATCAGAGACTGAATTTGACTTCTTGTCTTTTTAAATAATACCTTTGCTATAAAAAAAGCAGCACATTCACACTTCTTGATACAAGCATTAATTCTAACAGCCTGAAATGTTTTATGTAAGCATTCATTTCAACAGTCTGTCAGGTAAATTCAGATGACTGAAATTTACCTATCTTTCATAAATCAAAATAGGTTGCTTCCTTCCCACGATTGCCTTAAATTCCTAAGTCTTCTGGTTAGTAACTCTTTCCTTCCTTAGCTCTACCTTTCTATAGCATGGAGGGGAGGAGGGAATCCTACAGTACTTAAAAGAAATGATGTAATATTAAACACTAGTAAGCCAGAAAATCTATTATGATGCAGTAACATAACATGGTTGTATTGATTTTCTGTAGGATATGCAAGTGTATGCACTATAAATACTGTCATAAATTAAACTACTGTATGATAAATTTCATAGTAAGACAATGAAATTGCAGCTATGTAGGAGCTTTGCTATATCCAGAAGCAGTACAGGTAGAAGCATAGTTTGGTTTTTACATATTGGGTGCCTATTTCAAAAATATGTACATGCCTCATATTACTTAAACTGTTCACTTAGAATATACCTTCAAGAAGAACGTCCATTTTCCCAAAACACTGAATTTCAGTTTAGTAGTAGAGCTGGCTGAATATCTTTTGACAAAACAGTTTTCTATTTTAAAAACACAAGCTCTTCATACAGATGAAACAGTTTTCAGGATGCAACTATTCTAAAGAAATTTTTCCTCAAAGCAATAATATATTTTATTTCATTATATTTTTAAGATTAATACTTGGGCGACATAGTTTAGTGTGTGGTGTCCCTGCTCATGGCAGGGGGGTTGGAACTAGATGATCTTAAGGTCCTTTCCAACCCTAACTATTCTATGATTCTATATATATGTACATATAGGAACAGCATGAAAACTAAAGGTTTATTTTTAAACCAGAAAACATTAAAATCAGTGTTGTACTATAAAAAACATGTTTCAGCAGTCATTTTTGCTTTTACAGAAAAGAAATTCTTATCCCTTTTTTACATCTATTGTTAGTAACATTGAAAATAGAAGACTGAAATTGTGAAGAAAAAATATTATACCTATAATGACAAAATATTTTAAAAAGTAAAAATTAATCCCTAAGCAAAGTGCCTGCATGTCTTTGATTTTCAATAAACAAATCCTTTAATTTCATCGGCTTTATTCAATACTTTTTTAATTGCTCTTCAATTATAATATATTAGTAAACTTGACCTAAAGTTTCTAAAACTTCCAGCACTCCATGATTGGGACAGAGGAAGAAGTGATAACTGTAAAAGCAATTGGAAGAGATGTATGGGTGAACATGGGCTAAAATTATATCATTTTGTGTCACAGCCAAGTAAGTTTTGAATGGCACTGAATATGGTAGACTCCATTATTTCTAAAGCAGCCCTTTTGACAGTCTCTGTGTTTTGATATAAGATTACCATTACATCACTGTCATGATTAATGTTAGGATACAGTTCAACCAACTTAAAATTCATGAGCAATAACTAGAAAAACCTTAGAGTATGTGTAGTCTGCATGTCCTCTCCGTGGAGCCATCAGAACCTTAACACGTGGAAAACAGTGTTCAACCCATAAGTATATGCAGAAAACATTACCTTTAAACACTAAAATCTGCGGGCAGAGGGCAATTTGGGTTTTTTGTAAGCAATAGTTTTAGGTACACTAAACTATTATGTGCATACACCTTCATGTTATTTTGTGTTTCATTGGCCGTGGAAGTCGCTTACAAAGAAATTGAAGATATTTGGTTTTTTTTATAAGGGCCGCATGTATGAAAACTACTGTTACTGCTCAAGGAAATAAAACAGCCTTCAGCAATGAAAGATCTAGCCCTGTCACTCAGAAATCCCCTGAGAAAGCGAGTACTCAATATTTTTCCAATTGTTCCTGGGTTTTTTCTGTATTATGTCCTGGCTCTTCAAACTTCAAGTAGTTCTAGTATAAGATCTAAGAGAATATCCATCTCTGACAGGTTTTCATTTGCTTTCTGTTATTAAGTCTTCATCTTGGTCCACTTTCAAAAGTCTCAGGCAATCCTCCTAATTTTTTTTCCTCCACTTTTATCATTCTTTTATGGTCTCTTCCTCAGTTCAGGACTTACCAACAATATGGAACAGCACACCAACAATAGGGAACTTCCCCAGAAGTTGGAATTTTCTGCATTTGTGAACTATTGGTCTTGGGTGAAAATTTCTAGTATGATCTTGTAAAGTTTCTGCTGAAGAACTTCAGATTCTGCCAGAAACTGTCTTACGTCCATGTTTGAAAAATTTATGCTACACAAATTCTTTTTTTGTAATAAAATTCCATTATTTTTATAATAAAATATTCTAGTCCCTTTATGGCCTTTTTTTTTTTCCTATTTACATAATCATTAATGAACCTTACCAGACACGTGATCCATTTTCCATACGATCCATTTGCTCATCTGTTTCTACAACTGCAGAAGCAGGGGTCAGGGATATAATATGCTTTAACAGGAAGTCTCAAACTTCTCAGTCACAAACATTCACAAGGTTACACCCAAGATTTTTAATTCAGTGCAGTCTTAGGAAAACACAAAAATGGAATAATTCAATACAACCTTAGGAAAATACAAAAGTGGAAACAAATAGAGCAATGCAATGAGTTTTATTAGAAGACTAGGTTTCTTCAGGCCAAGTTCTAAACTGAAACCAAAGCTTTAATCAACCCTTAATTACATAACTTAATGCATCACAGAAGTTAAATTCAGCAATCCAATTAAGAGAAAGTAAAACCAAACATGGATTCATTTCTTAAGAAGAAAAATATCACAGGGAGGTCATCACTCAATTTAATATCCTTCCAGACCCCATACAAATGAAAATATTTTGCCAAGATTGTTTTGCTTTCTGGTAACATAACTAAGCTTTGAGTTCCAACACCGTTACCTACGACTATCATTCTAAGTCTTTGGAGGGCATAACCTTTGGAGGATAGATAACTCATAAAAAGACAGATTACCAACCCAAGAAGATAGTTTCAAATTAAATAGAGCAGATAAGACCATAGGATATCATCTCAGCATGAAATGTGGAAGTATTCTTGTAGAAGAGGTTTTGAGCTACAGAATTTTTGAAGCCCAAAGAACACACCCAAAAATACATTTTCTGTCACTGTGTAGATGAACAAACTGCTTGGTGGATTTTATACATTGATTTCAAGATAGAAGAAAGCATAAAGTCCAGAACTAGATTACTCTATGTTTTGCTTTATGAAATACTTTTGGCCTCAAGCTGTGCCAGGGGAAGTTTTGATTGGATATTAGGAAAACTCCTTCACTGAAAGAGCTATCAAGCACTGGAGCAGGCTGCCCAGGGGATTAATTGAGTCACCATTCCTGGAGGTATTTAAAAGATGTGTAGATGTGGTGTTTAAACACACGGTTTAGTGGTGGCCTTGGCAGTGTTAGGTTAATGATTGGACTCAATTTTAAAGATCTTTTCAAACCTAAACAATTCCATGATCCTGTGATTCTCAGTGTTCTGATAAAGCTGAAGGAAACAAAACTGTGCTTGGCTGTGTCATGCCTTTGACACATATTAAGGGATGTGACAATTATCCTAAAACAAGAAACTTGCTACAACTATGAAGCCATATTTATGCACAGGACAGCTCCTTTCCCTTTCGTGAATCTCTGTAAAGACAGTATGCAAAAGAGAAAGAAAGGACTTCTGGAGATAGCGTCTTTTCCATCCCCAATATTGTTTTGAAAGGAAGAGTGTACTATTTCATCTCATTTGTTTTGTTAGAATAAGAGAAAAAGTGGGGTGGCATTCTCTATCCAACTCAGAAAGTCAGAAAAACCTTTGGGGAAAAACGAATTTTAAATTCTTCCTCATTCCCATTCTAAGGGAATCACTTGGATTTTTTTTCTGTGCAACATAGCATCTAAAGACGTTGCAAGTCAACTAACAAGGTATCTTATGGTAATTCATCCATAGCAGATTCTTGTTTAATTACCATAGGAAAAGCAATACAATGGTATGTTTGAGGTAAGAAACCGCTTTACTGTAGAGCAGCAAACTATTATTTTTATAACAATACATTTCCATGGTAGCTTGTTATATATTTGAGGTGCCAAATCTGTCATTATGGTAACTATCTTGATTAAGATCATAAAGCCGAACCTCCTGCTCAGACCAGTGTCAGCCATGAGATCAGATCAGGTTGCTCAGGGCTTGACCCAGCCAGGTCTTGAAACCCTCTGTCGTAGTTTAAATCCAGATAGCAACTAAGTACCACACAGCCAATTTCTCCCCGTATCCCCTTGCCCCCCATCCACCCCGGGCAGGATGGGAAGGACAATCAAAGGAATGTAAAACCAGCAGGTTGAGGTAAGAACACTTCAATAAGTACAATATAATACCACTACTACTAAAAACAATAATAAGGGAAATAACAAGGGGAGAGACTATAAAACTAGAAGGGGAAAGGAAAAATCCCCATAAACACAAGTGATGCACAGTACAATTGCTCACCACCCCCTGACCAATACCCAGCCTGACCCGAGCAGCAATCAGTCCCTTCCAGGTAACTCCCCGCAATTTATATACTGGGCATGACATGCTGTGCTATGGAATAACCCTTTGGCCAGTTTAGGTCAGGTGTCCTGTCTCTGCTCCTTCCTGGCTTCATGTGCCCTTCCTCAGTGGCAGAGCATGAAAGACTGAGAAGTCCTTGATCAGGGTGCTACTGAGCAACAACTAAAACACTGGTGTGTTATCAGCACTGTTCTCAGACTAAAGCTGAAACACAGCACTGCACCAGCTACTAGGAAGAAAATGAACTCCATCCCAGCTGAAACCAGGACACCCTCCAAGGCTGGAGACTGCTCTGAGCACCTGCTCCACTGTTTCACTGTACCCAAGGGTAAAGTTTCTCCTTATATACAGTCTGAGCCGCTTTATTTCAATTTCTACCTCATTCTTCCACTATATACCACTGTAAAAAGCTTGGCCTCAAACAATTGTAGCTGTATCCTGAACTGTACAGAATTTAGAACAATACTTGTTTTCTAAAGAAAGATTAATATCATACATAAACAATACATGCTAGGACAACCCACCAAATAACAATATTCAGTGCTTTAAAAAAAAAAAAATTAAAAAAATTACTTTTAGAACAATTTTTTTAAATCAACTGTTTGCTTGGTGGAAGACTGCTCTAAAGAAGCCAGCCTCCTTTCCTGCATTGCCATTGTCATGCTCCCAGGATATGAAGCCAGCAAGCATAAAGCATAATTCTGAAATATTTACACAGATTATAGCTGCACAGGCCAGGGAGAATGAATGATTAATGCTAGAAGACAGAATTACCAAATAGAAATATCAGGGTAAAAGCAACAAAAGTCTCTTCCAGGCCACATTACAACTTTGAGCAGTCTGTTTCAGCACAAGACTGGCAGCTTTTTATTTGCTTCCTCCATCTCTAGCTGACACTGGCTCAAAACTCTCAAAACAATATTTTCCTCTAGCTGAGTGAATTATTGGGTTTATTGCTTCTATTATCACACAGTTAGGCAGCAAGATATCAGGGTGATGATTTCTGCCAGAGTGCTGCAGGGGCTGATGGCAGTTCCCTGGGGCAGCCAGGGTCTATCCCACCACCCCAGCCTGAAGCATGGTGACAGGAGAGGACAGCAGGGCTGCCCCAGACCCCAGCATGTGGCACCTCACTGGGTTTGGGGACAGGTCAACTGACCCAGCCTGGCTGCTCCTGGGCCACAGGAAACCCTGGGGAGACCAGGCAAGGACAGTTGTGCCTGTTAATGCCCGCAGGGCTCCGACTGTTTTCCCAATATCACTCTTATATATTACACTTCACAGTTAATAGAGGTAAATCCGATTTTTCACTCCTAGCCTCTTATTTTGATTTCACACTGTTGCTGGTGCAAAAACTGGCTAGTCACAACAATCTGCCCACACTTAGAAGCATAAAATCATTTTGGAAAAGACCTTTAAAATCATTAAGTCCAACCATTAACCAAACACTGCCAAGTCCACCTCTAAACCATGTCCCTAAGTACCACATCTACATGTCTTTTAAATACCTCCAGGGATGGGGACTCAACAACTTCCCTGGGCAGCCTGTTCCAATGGCTGACAACTCTTTCAGTGAAGACATTTTTCCCAATATCCAATCAAAACCTCCTTTGGCATAAGCTTCCTGTTGTCCTATCACTTGTTGCTTGGGAAAAAGAGACTGACATCCAGCTCACTACAACCTCCTTTTAGGTAATTGTAAACAGCAGTAGTTTTCCCTCAGCCTTCTCCTCTCCAGAGTAAGCAACCGTAGTTCCCTCAGCTACCGTCCTCACAGGCCTTGCTCTCTAGACCCTTCACTAGCTTGCAATGTTATTTTCCCCTGTGGATGAATCAATTCACTGGATCAGTTCTGAATTTTTTCTCAGGGAAACCGTCCATGTCTTCCTCTTGCAGTCAGATCTGATAAAGTAGTACAAAGCATGCAGGAAAACACAGGGATGCTTCAGAGGTGCTCAAAGACACAGAAGAGCAGGAAAGCTCTAGGCAATACTGAGACCACCAGAAATATTGATTGTGCTGCTCAGGAGCAGCCAGATAAAATAAATGACTCTCTCCCCTCCCAGCACCAATAATTTGTAGTGTATGAGGGCTTGTAAGCCTTTGGGACCGTGGACACATGTTGTTTTCAGAAACATCCCTGAAGCTCCTACAGAAATAAAGAGTCAAAGGACAGGCATATGCTGCAAAGATGAGCTAGACTTTCATCAGAAAACTGGCAAAGAAGACTCTGGGGAAGTCTGTATAATTCTGTCTGGTAACAATCTGTACTCACTTTCAGTAATAAAAAAGAAAAATGAAAGCTATGCAAGGCAGGATTTATTCTACAAACCATGAGCTCATGTGATCAACCTGACCACATCCACCAGCGAGACTGCCATAGAAATTTCTGAAACATATGCTCTTGTTTAGCCACAAATTAAGAGCATCAATGCAGGAATTCCTAGGTGAAGTTTCGTCACCTAAGCTACATGAGGAAATCAAATTGAGCCACAATATCGCCTTATACGCCCTATGAAAATCCAGTTATGTTTAGTTACTATTGATCAATAGCATTAATTCTATAGCAGTGACTTTAAGACTTGTTTGTCTTTGCTAAAGGATGTGGCAAAGTTTGAGACGATTAACTATGCCATACATATGATACCGTACATAAGCCTTCAATGAAAACGCAAGGTAAGCCTCTCCGTGATTGAAGAAAATACATTGTCATCTAGTAAACTAAGTGCCCTAAAATAATTGTGTGGTATGAGCCCAGGCTCACCAGTGAGTATTCAAAACTGATTCTCTCTCTGATCAAATTATGGAGCTTTTCAATAACGATTTTATGACATCCATTACATTAAATGCCACTATGCCTTTATCAACAAGAAAAATGTTACTGTAGTGTCAAGTGTTAGAGTGCCATGTACAAAATTTATCAGCTACCACTTCTGAAAAGTGCACTGCTACTATTTATGCTTTTCTAAATACAGAAATAAATTTCTGTTACTGGTTTATAAGTAGATAATGAAAAGGTTGACTTTAGGATTCACAGAGATATTCAGGACTCCCCACCTCATGTTCCTGAGGGTACAGTATGGCACAGGGCTGTTCATAATGTGTGGTGTCCTCCAGGGGTTAATAACCTAAGGCTAAGAACACCAATTACCCAACATAACACTTTGCTACACATGGCAGCATGCTTTTTAAGTAGCATGGGCCAAATCCTATAGCCACATCTTTGATGACAGATGGGGCCTGAGTAGAAATAGACATCACAATGCTCAACACTGCTTGTAGGCAATACAACAGGTTTAACTGCCCCCATGAAGTCATCAAAAGCCTGGATCTAAACGAAGGCTCATATAACTCAGCTCCAGATTAAGTGTACTCTTTAAATAAGATAAAATAAGCTTGAATCTTTTAACCAAAACTACTGCATCCATTTAAATGTGTAAAACGAGCAATGATAATGATCTGCTTGCAAGACAAGCAATGACTGCAGAACGTTTCAACATCCTTTGGTATTGCTGTGCTACAACAAAATTATATCATTTCTATTGTCAGCCTGGTATACTTGAAGCTCTCTAAAAATTATTTACAGCTCTGATTAATGAATGAAGCAGACTAAAATCAGTCAAAGGACAAAACCAGAGATCTGAAAGCACTTACAGGCAAGGAACTGAATAAACTAGATTTTGGCTGCAAAGACTGTTTGACATCAAGCCCAAAAGTAAGAATTGTCAGTATTGCCCCTATTGGCAAAATGAGCTTAGAATTTAATCTCAGAGTGCTGAAAAAACTCCTCAAGATGGCAGAAAGGAATTTAAGTAGCTGATTTTGGAAACACAACTTCTAGCATAAAATTTTTCAAGCAGATTTTGATGGTGTGAATAGGGCATCCAGAATTATGACAACTTCAACTACGATGAACAGATTCTTGACTGGAATCCAAAAGAAGTCCTTAAGGAGATATAGGCTACAGTTTTGGCATATTTCATTTAAGGGATCTAAACTTCTTTGTGTAAAGATCATTGAGATTTTATGCTGTCCTGAAATATTCCCAACAGACCAATGTAAATAATTGATTTCTCCAGTGATGAGCCAAACTGAACAGCAATAAGAAATTCACTTTAAATTAAATATTTCACTTGATCTGCAACAACTTTAAAATAAAAAAAGAATGTTTAAGCCTTCAGTTTCAGCCTATTTCAAAAAGCAAACACCATTTTAAACAAAAAAAAAAACAAAAAAAAACCAAACAAACATTGAAAAGCTTTGTTTGCAGAGATAACCATTCTGTTTTATAACTATTTCCTGAATTAGGTAGTAAACAAAAGTTTTGGTCTATTTTTACTCTCATCAAATAAACTACATAATAGAAAGTAAACAGACAAGGTCCTTGGGATTATCTGCGTCTGCATCAAAGCTGAAATATGTTATGTTCATCTACAGTTTACCACTTCAACCAGCGCTGGATGGTTAAAACTTCACCCTATGCATTCTTCCCTTGTTATTATTCCAACAGATGGAATTTTAATGGATAGATGAACATCTGCCAGCTCAAGATCTTAACATCTGTTTTTTTCACGAAGGCAGACTAACAGGGAGACTTCAGACAACATTTTGCCAAAGCAGTATTTTCCATCTCAAGCAAACATGCAGCCACCAGATTTCTGGAGAGACTGGGGGGAGAGGCACCTGAAGAAGCTGCTTCTTTTTTTTAAATCTACATCTTCCTCCCTCTCCTTCTACCTCCATGCCCCATTCCAGAAAAGCAGCAGATAGAAAACCCATCTTCTACATTATTTGATTCCTATTTCAACTTATTAAAACTAAGTCACATGTGGTTGTTTGCACATGGTAGTTTTTACATAGAATTATCACCAAAAAGAGCCCCTACCCAGTGCCAGTGGTACCTCTTTGGGCATGGGGATGCTACGAGGACTGGGGCCAGGCAGCTGCAGTGTCCTTTCTGTCTGCCCTGAAACATTGCTTTGGGCTGGGCACTCTGAGCCACATAACTATGCTTTGTCATAAGAAACAAAATACAGTACGTAATCTTGCCCTCTTCTGTGGTACAGAAAATATACCTTCCTCTTGTTGCCCAAGTCTTAAATTCCTCTGATGAGGTACAACTGAGGTAGCTGTTTCCTCCATGCCAACCTGCAGAGGTAGCTGGATGCCTGAGAACATGACAGGATGCAGAATAACTTTAGTGGATGGACTCCTATTTGGCCAAAAATAGATGCAACAAGATTTTAAATATAACCTAGAAAATAAACAGTAACAGTATCTCTCAACATCTGTTAGTATTTTTTAAATCCTACGTAAAAGATACACAATACCTTGAATCTTAGGCCTATTTAATTCCAAAGGGGTTGAAATGAAATTACTTTTATTGTCATCTGTTTTACTGCTTATCAAGTTAAAGATGCTTCATACAGGTATTGCAAGGAATTGATTAATGTCTTCAAAATGCCACAGAGATGGTACAGGCACCTGTTCTTAAAAGAAAATATGCAATACCTTATTCTTACACAGTACATTCTATCTTAGGGTGCAAAAATTCTATAAGTTGTTACTTCTCTGCCAAGCAATATTACCTCAGATCTGAATATAAATTGAAGAATAAAGCGGTGAGATTACTTGGGGAAAGGCATACATAATAATTCAGTAGAAGAGTTCAGAATCATGGTTTCCAGGTGTCCCATGACAACCCTTTTCTCACAAACCCAATTTATTTTTTTATTTAGAAAAACAGATAGCAGTAGCACATTTTCATCAAGGAACAGAAGCCAATAAATTTTGTACATGCTACTTACACACAGCATCAGTTGAGCTGTAATACCATATTTCTTCTTTATTAAGGCATAGAAGCATGTAAAGTAACAAAAGACATAAAATCATTATTGAAAAGATCCATAATTTGACCACAAAGAGAAAAACAATTGTGAGTGCCTAAAAAACTTAGCTTATTCTTTGGCAGCAGTGATACCTAATTTTTTTTTTTTTTTTTTTTTTTTGCAATTTTACTGAGTTTATGTGGCAAGGTTTTGGTAGAGGGGGGTTACATGGGTGGCTTCTCTGAGAAGCTGCCAGAAGCTTCCCATGTGGAGGGCCTCACACTGGAGCAGGGGGATGCCTGAAGCAGGCTGCAACCCCGTGGGAAGCCTGCGCTGGAGCAGGCTCCTGGCAGGACCTGTGGCCCCATGGATAGAGAAGCCCAGGCTGGTTTGACTTGTGACCCCACAGGGGACCCACGCTGGAGCCGTCTGTTCCTGAATGACTACATCCTTTGGAAGGGAGCCACACTGGAGCAAGGGAAGGGTGTGAGGAGTCCTCCCCCTGAGCAGCAGAGACAATGTGTAATGAACTGATCCCAATCCCCATTCCACATCCCCCTGTGCTGCTGGGGTGGAGGAGGTAGAGAAAAATTGGGAGTGAAGCCCACGAAAAAGGGGTGGGGGGGAAAGTGTTTTAAGATTTGGTTTTATTTCTCATTATCTTACTCTGATTTGACTAATAATAGATTAGATTAATTTCCTCAAGCTGAGTCTGTTTTGCCCATGATGGTAAATGGCGAGTGATCTCTCCCTGTCCTTGCCTCAATCCATAAGTCTTTCATTATATTTTCTCTCCCCTGTCCAGCTGAGGAGGGAGAGAGAAGGAGTGGCTTTGGTGAGCACATGGCATCCAGCGGTCAACCCACCACAGTACTGGATCCTTGATACCAACCACATTGTTACCAGATAATTCTGAAGTTTCATCAAGAATGGTTAACAAATGCCTAAAAAGGACTCTGAGATGGAAATTTCTTATTTATGATTATAATACTTCATGTTAACTTATAACAGCCTTTTTTTTTATTATTTGTTTAAAGGTAAGAGAAAGGACACAGAGGTATCTTTTCATTATGGTTTTGTACTTTCCTATTCTATGACCTAAGACTTTCCTGATTAAAAATGGTTACCTCACAGTTGTGACCAAAAGAGCTGTCACTTGATAGTAAACCCGTCGTAGCCTTCAAATCCATTAGAAGCAGGAAGTGCCTTTCTTGGAGTCAGGACATGAACCACCATCAAAAACTTTAAAGCTAATGCTAAATCAGTAAGTGTAAAGTGCCTATCTTACTTTGATACAATATACAAATCCCGCAATGAACAAGAAGTGCAAAGACTATCCATTCCAACCTTGCTTACAGAGTAGGAGAATGACAACGTAGGGGGTGTATTTTTTTTTTTTGCCTGTCGGCTGGAGACAAAAAGTGAAGGAAAGATCTACTAATGAGGTAAAGAAGAGTTCAAAAGAATTGAACATGTACCAATTCCAGATACATATTTTACTTAAAACACACGGCTGAGAAGCCTGCAGTCTTTAATTTTCTCACACTTGAGAATTAAGAACTGCAATAAACATACACACAGAGCTCTGTGCATTAGCTAGCCTTAGGCTGCTAGTAGTGATTTGGCACATGCATTCAAAACCCAATAGAGAATGCAGCATTTGTAAAATCTGGAGATCACTAGCGCAAAAATAAATGGCTGGTTTGGAACATAATTAACTATTAGAGGTGGGGCATGGCAACAAAAAGTATTCCTGGAAAACATAGCCACCTGCATTGGCCAGTTTTGTGACACCAGGATATTAACAAATGAGAAAATTTTCTGTAGGCATTTAATCAAAGGCCTAAGTGAACTGATTGGCTACTAAATCTTACCAATTAAGTAGAGCAAAGGTGAATTTCCTAAAATATGTACTTCTTTCCTAGGTGTATCACCTTTGAATTGAGCTTGACCCCAAAATATTGTGTCATTCCCAAGAGTTTTAGTTTGCTAAAATGGTAATAATAGATCACTTGAATTATG